>NW_027040428.1:60000-153927 GCF_034236695.1 Oncorhynchus nerka
TGTCTATCTGTCTGTTGATTGGTCAGTCGGTCGGACTCTTCACTCTATCTAAAAAATAAATAAAAACTTGAAAAAAAAACGATTAACTTTGATTTGAAGGAGGCAGTGATCTACCACCAGCCTCAATGTCAAAAGCACCTGTTATATCGGAATTATTGTAAATGTTATAACTCATTAAATGTTATAACTCATTAAATGTTATAACGTATTAAATGTTATAACGCATTAAATGTTATAACTCATTAAATGTTATTAAATGTTATAACTCATTAAATGTTATAACTCATTAAATGTTATTAAATGTTATAACTCATTAAATGTTATAACTCATTAAATGGTATGAAATGTTATAACTCATTAAATGTTATAACTCATTAAATGTTATAACTCATTAAATGTTATAACTTATTAAATGTTATAACTCATTAAATGTTATTAAATGTTATAACTCATTAAATGTTATAACTCATTAAATGTTATAAGTTATTAAATGTTATAACCCATTAAATGGTATAACTCAATAAATGTTATAACTCATTAAATGTTATTAAATGTTATAACTCATTAAATGTTATAACTCATTAAATGTTATTAAATGTTATAACTCATTAAATGTTATAACTCATTAAATGGTATGAAATGTTATAACTCATTAAATGTTATAACTCATTAAATGTTATTAAATGTTATAACTCATTAAATGTTATAACTCATTAAATGTTATTAAATGTTATAACTCGTTAAATGTTATAACTCATTAAATGTTATTAAATGTTATAACTCGTTAAATGTTATAACTTATTAAATGTTATAACTCATTAAATGTTATAACTCATTAAATGTTATAACTCATTAAATGTTATAAGTTATTAAATGTTATAACCCATTAAATGGTATAACTCATTAAATGTTATAACTCATTAAATGTTATTAAATGTTATAACTCATTAAATGTTATAACTCATTCAATGTTATTAAATGTTATAACTCATTAAATGTTATAACTTATTAAATGTTATAACTCATTAAATGGTATGAAATGTTATAACTCATTAAATGTTATAACTCATTAAATGTTATTAAATGTTATAACTCATTAAATGTTATTAAATGTTATAACTCGTTAAATGTTATAACTCATTAAATGTTATTAAATGTTATAACTCATTAAATGTTATAACTTATTAAATGTTATAACTCATTAAATGTTATAACTCATTAAATGTTATTAAATGTTATACCTAATTAAATGGTATAACTCATTAAATGTTATTAAATGCTATAACTCCTTAAATGTTATAACTTATTAACTGTTATAGCCTGTTAAATGTTATAACTCATTAAATGTTATACCTTATTAAATGTTCTAACTTATTAAATGTTCTAACTTATTAAATGTTATAACTCATTAAATGTTATAACTCGTTAAATGTTACAACTCATTAAATGTTATAACTCATTAAATGTTATTAAATGTTATAACTTATTAAATGTTATAACTTATTAAATGCTATAACTCATTAAATGTTATAACTCATTAAATGTTATTAAATGTTATAACCCATTAAATGTTATAACTTATTAAATGTTATAACTCATTAAATGTTATAACTCATTAAATGTTATAACTCATTAAAGGTTATTAAATGTTATTAAATGTTATAACTCATTAAATGTTATAACTCATTAAATGTTATTAAATGTTATAACTCGTTAAATGTTAAAACTCATTAAATGTTATAACTCATTAAAGGTTATTAAATGTTATTAAATGTTATAACTCATTAAATGTTATTAAATGTTATAACTCGTTAAATGTTAAAAGTCATTCAATGTTATTAAATGTTATACCTCATTAAATGTTATTACATGTTATAACTCATTAAATGTTATAACTCATTAAATGTTATTAAATGTTATACCTCATTAAATGTTATAACGTATTAAATGTTATTAAATGTTATAACTCATTAAATGTTATAACTTATTAAATGTTATAGCCTATTAAATGTTATAACTCATTAAATGTTATACCTTATTAAATGTTATAACGTATTAAATGTTATAACTTATTAAATGTTATAGCCTATTAAATGTTATAACTCATTAAATGTTATACCTTATTAAATGTTATAACTTATTAAATGTTATAACTCATTAAATGTTATAACTCATTAAATGTTATTAAATGTTATAACTCATTAAATGTTATAACTCATTAAATGTTATAACTCATTAAATGTTATTAAATGTTATAACTCGTTAAATGTTATAACTCATTAAATGTTCTTAAATGTTATAACTCATTAAATGTTCTTAAATGTTATAACTCATTAAATGTTATAACTCATTAAATGTTATTAAATGTTATAACTCATTAAATGTTATAACTCATTAAATGGTATGAAATGTTATAACTCATTAAATGTTATAACTCATTAAATGTTATAACTCATTAAATGTTATAACTTATTAAATGTTATAACTCATTAAATGTTATTAAATGTTATAACTCATTAAATGTTATAACTCATTAAATGTTATAAGTTATTAAATGTTATAACCCATTAAATGGTATAACTCATTAAATGTTATAACTCATTAAATGGTATGAAATGTTATAACTCATTAAATGTTATAACTCATTAAATGTTATTAAATGTTATAACTCATTAAATGTTATAACTCATTAAATGTTATTAAATGTTATAACTCGTTAAATGTTATAACTCATTAAATGTTATTAAATGTTATAACTCATTAAATGTTATAACTTATTAAATGTTATAACTCATTAAATGTTATAACTCATTAAATGTTATAACTCATTAAATGTTATAAGTTATTAAATGTTATAACCCATTAAATGGTATAACTCATTAAATGTTATAACTCATTAAATGTTATTAAATGTTATAACTCATTAAATGTTATAACTCATTCAATGTTATTAAATGTTATAACTCATTAAATGTTATAACTTATTAAATGTTATAACTCATTAAATGGTATGAAATGTTATAACTCATTAAATGTTATAACTCATTAAATGTTATTAAATGTTATAACTCATTAAATGTTATTAAATGTTATAACTCGTTAAATGTTATAACTCATTAAATGTTATTAAATGTTATAACTCATTAAATGTTATAACTTATTAAATGTTATAACTCATTAAATGTTATAACTCATTAAATGTTATTAAATGTTATACCTAATTAAATGGTATAACTCATTAAATGTTATTAAATGCTATAACTCCTTAAATGTTATAACTTATTAACTGTTATAGCCTGTTAAATGTTATAACTCATTAAATGTTATACCTTATTAAATGTTCTAACTTATTAAATGTTCTAACTTATTAAATGTTATAACTCATTAAATGTTATAACTCGTTAAATGTTACAACTCATTAAATGTTATAACTCATTAAATGTTATTAAATGTTATAACTTATTAAATGTTATAACTTATTAAATGCTATAACTCATTAAATGTTATAACTCATTAAATGTTATTAAATGTTATAACCCATTAAATGTTACAACTCATTAAATGTTATAACTCATTAAATGTTATTAAATGTTATAACTTATTAAATGTTATAACTTATTAAATGCTATAACTCATTAAATGTTATAACTCATTAAATGTTATTAAATGTTATAACCCATTAAATGTTATAACTTATTAAATGTTATAACTCATTAAATGTTATAACTCATTAAAGGTTATTAAATGTTATTAAATGTTATAACTCATTAAATGTTATAACTCATTAAATGTTATTAAATGTTATAACTCGTTAAATGTTAAAACTCATTAAATGTTATAACTCATTAAAGGTTATTAAATGTTATAACTCATTAAATGTTGTTAAATGTTATAACTCGTTAAATGTTAAAAGTCATTCAATGTTATTAAATGTTACTCATTAAATGTTATTACATGTTATAACTCATTAAATGTTATAACTCATTAAATGTTATTAAATGTTATACTCATTAAATGTTATAACTTATTAAATGTTATTAAATGTTATAACTCATTAAATGTTATAACTTATTAAATGTTATAGCCTATTAAATGTTATAACTCATTAAATGTTATACCTTATTAAATGTTATAACGTATTAAATGTTATAACTTATTAAATGTTATAGCCTATTAAATGTTATAACTCATTAAATGTTATACCTTATTAAATGTTATAACTTATTAAATGTTATAACTCATTAAATGTTATAACTCATTAAATGTTCTTAAATGTTATAACTCATTAAATGGTATAACTCATTAAATGTTATAACTCATTAAATGTTATACCTTATTAAATGTTATAACTCATTAAATGTTATAACTCATTAAATATTATAACTCATTAAATGTTATACCTTATTAAATGTTATAACTCATTAAATGTTATACCTTATTAAATGTTATAACTTATTAAATGTTATAACGTATTAAATGTTATTAAATGTTATAACTCATTAAATGTTATTAAATGTTATAACTCATTAAATGTTATTAAATGTTATAACTCATTAAATGTTATACCTTATTAAATGTAATAACTCATTAAATGTTATTAAATGTTATAACTCATTAAATGTTATTAAATGTTATAACTCATTAAATGTTATAACTCATTAAATGTTATTAAATGTTATAACTCATTAAATGTTATAACTCATTAAATGTTATTAAATGTTATAACTCATTAAATGTTATACCTTATTAAATGTTATAACTTATTAAATGTTATAACTCATTACATGTTACAACTCATTAAATGTTATAACTCATTAAATGTTATAACTTATTAAATGTTATAACTCATTAAATGTTATAACTCATTAAATGTTATTAAATGTTATAACTTATTAAATGTTATAACTCATTAAATGTTATAACTCATTAAATGTTATTAAATGTTATAACTTATTAAATGTTATAACTTATTAAATGTTATAACTCATTAAATGTTATACCTTATTAAATGTTATAACTTATTGAATGTTATAACTCATTAAATGTTATAACTCATTAAATGTTATAACTTATTAAATGTTATAACTCATTAAATGTTATAACTCATTAAATGTTATAACTCATTAAATGTTATACCTTATTAAATGTAATAACTTATTAAATGTTATAACTCATTAAATGTTATAACTCATTAAATGTTATAACTCATTAAATGTTATAACTCATTAAATGTTATAACTCATTAAATGTTATTAAATGTTATAACTCATTAAATGTTATAACTCATTAAATGTTATAACTTATTAAATGTTATAACTCATTAAATGTTATAACTCATTAAATGTTATTAAATGTTATAACTTATTAAATGTTATAACTTATTAAATGTTATAACTCATTAAATGTTATAACTCATTAAATGTTATTAAATGTTATAACTCATTAAATGTTATAACTCATTAAATGTTATTAAATGTTATAACTCATTAAATGTTATTATTAAATGTTATAACTTATTAAATGTTATAACTCATTAAATGTTATAACTCATTAAATGTTATTAAATGTTATAACTTATTAAATGTTATAACTCATTAAATGTTATATCTCATTAAATGTTATAACTCATTAAATGTTATAACTTATTAAATGTTATAACTTATTAAATGTTATATCTCATTAAATGTTATAACTCATTAAATGTTATAACTTATTAAATGTTATAACTTATTAAATGTTATAACTCATTAAATGTTATTAAATGTTATAACTTATTAAATGTTATAACTCATTAAATGTTATAACTCATTAAATGTTATAACTCATTAAATTTTATAACTCATTAAATGTTACACCTTATAAAATGTTATAACTTATTAAATGTTATAACTTATTAAATGTTATAACTCATTAAATGCTATAACTCATTAAATGTTATTAAATGTTATAACTCATTAAATGTTATAACTCATTAAATGTTATAACTTATTAAATCTTATAACTCATTAAATGTTATACCTTATTAAATGTTATAACTTATTAAATGTTATAACTTATTAAATGTTATAACTTATTAAATGTTATAACTCATTAAATGCTATAACTCATTAAATGTTATTAAATGTTATAACTCATTAAATGTTATAACTCATTAAATGTTATACCTTATTAAATGTTATAACTTATTAAATGTTATAACTCATTAAATGTTATTAAATGTTATAACTCATTAAATGTTATACCTTATTAAATGTTATAACTTATTAAATGTTATAACTCATTAAATGTTATTAAATGTTATAACTCATTAAATGTTATAACTCATTAAATGTTATTAAATGTTATAACTCATTAAATGTTATACCTTATTAAATGTTATAACTTATTAAATGTTATAAATTAAATGTTATAACTCATTAAATGTTTACTTATTAAATGTTATAACTCATTAAATGTTATAACTCATTAAATGTTATTAAATGTTATAACTTATTAAATGTTATAACTCATTAAATGTTATAACTCATTAAATGTTATTAAATGTTATAACTTATTAAATGTTATAACTCATTAAATGTTATAACTTATTAAATGTTATAACTTATTAAATGTTATAACTCATTAAATGTTATAACTCATTAAATGTTATAACTTATTAAATGTTATAACTCATTAAATGTTATAACTCATTAAATGTTATAACTCATTAAATGTTATAACTCATTAAATGTTATTAAATGTTATAACTCATTAAATGTTATAACTCATTAAATGTTATAACTCATTAAATGTTATAACTTATTAAATGTTATAACTCATTAAATGTTATAACTCATTAAATGTTATTAAATGTTATAACTCATTAAATGTTATAACTCATTAAATGTTATTAAATGTTATAACTCATTAAATGTTATAACTCATTAAATGTTATAACTCATTAAATGTTATTAAATGTTATAACTCATTAAATGTTATTATTAAATGTTATAACTTATTAAATGTTATTAAATGTTATAACTCATTAAATGTTATTATTAAATGTTATAACTCATTAAATGTTATAACTCATTAAATGTTATTATTAAATGTTATAACTTATTAAATGTTATAACTTATTAAATGTTATAACTCATTAAATGTTATTAAATGTTATAACTTATTAAATGTTATAACTTATTAAATGTTATTAAATGTTATTAAATGTTATAACTCATTAAATGTTATTATTAAATGTTATAACTCATTAAATGTTATAACTTATTAAAATAACTTATTAAATGTTATAACTCATTAAATGTTACAACTCATTAAATGTTATAACTCATTAAATGTTATAACTTATTAAATGTTATAACTCATTAAATGTTATAACTTATTAAATGTTATAACTCATTAAATGTTATTAAATGTTATAACTTATTATTAAATGTTATAACTTATTAAATGTTATAACTCATTAAATGTTATAACTTATTAAATGTTATAACTTATTAAATGTTAAACTCATTAAATTATAACTCATTAAATGTTATTAAATGTTATAACTCATTAAATGTTATAACTCATTAAATGTTATTAAATGTTATAACTCATTAAATGTTATTAAATGTTATAACTCATTAAATGTTATAACTCATTAAATGTTATAACTCATTAAATGTTATTAAATGTTATAACTCATTAAATGTTATAACGTATTAAATGTTATAACTCATTAAATGTTATAACTTATTAAATGTTATAACTCATTAAATGTTATAACTCATTAAATGTTATAACTATTAAATGTTATAACTTATTAAATGTTATAACTTATTAAATGTTATAACTCATTAAATGTTATAACTCATTAAATGTTATTAAATGTTATAACTCATTAAATGTTATAACTCATTAAATGTTATAACTTATTAAATGTTATAACTCATTAAATGTTATAACTCATTAAATGTTATAACTCATTAAATGTTATAACTCATTAAATGTTAAATGTTATTAAATGTTATAACTCATTAAATGTTATAACTCATTAAATGTTATTAAATGTTATAACTCATTAAATGTTATAACTTATTAAATGTTATAACTCATTAAATGTTATAACTCATTAAATGTTATAACTCATTAAATGTTATAACTCATTAAATGTTATAACTCATTAAATGTTATAACTCATTAAATGTTATTATTAAATGTTATAACTCATTAAATGTTATAACTCATTAAATGTTATAACTTATTATTATTACTTTTTGCTATGCTCTTTGAGATCATTATTATAATGTACCAAATGATTAATATGAATTGTTATTATTATTGAAGGAGGTTACCACCACCCTCTCCAGAGACACCACAGTATGGAAGCTCCATCCAAACGACCTTCGACCTCGTCCAGCGGATCCGTCCGCTCCCCGCGCACCTCCCGCTCCGACGGGCCGCACCGGGGAACCTCTGACACCAAGTACATGGAGAAGACCTCGCCGACTGGAACCAGCGGAGACACCGCCGGGACGCCCGCCGCTGCCATCCTACGGGCAGAGGCCCAGAAGGTACTGGACTGTGTGTGTGTGTGTGTGTGTGTGTGTGTGTGTGTGTGTGTGTGTGTGTGTGTGTGTGTGTGTGTGTGTGTGTGTGGGGGGGGGTGTACTAACCTTCTATATATATTTTTTTTTCATTTTTGGCTAAAAACCAAAAAATAAAAAATTGTATAGTGATAGGACACCTACATAGTAGTATTAATATAGTATAGTGATAAGATAACTACATAGTGGTATTAATATAGTATAGTGATAGGATAACTACATAGTAGTATTAATATAGTATAGTGATAGGATAACTACATAGTAGTATTAATATAGTATAGTGATAGGATAACTACATAGTAGTATTACAGTAGTATTAATATAGTATAGTGATAGGATAACCACATAGTAGTATTAATATAGTATAGTGCTAGGATAACTACATAGTAGTATTACAGTAGTATTAATATAGTATAGTGATAGGATAACCACATAGTAGTATTATAGTATAGTATAGGATAATAGTATAGGATAACTATAGTGGTATTAATATAGTATAGTGATAGGATAACTACATAGTAGTATTACAGTATTATTAATATAGTATAGTGATAGGATAACTACATAGTGGTATTAATATAGTATAGTGATAGGATAACTACATAGTAGTATTACCGTAGTATTAATATAGTATAGTGATAGGATAACTACATATCGGTATTAATATAGTATAGTGATAGGATAACTACATAGTAGTATTAGAGTAGTATTAATATAGTATGGTGATAGGATAACTACATAGTAGTATTACAGTAGTATTAATATAGTATAGTGATAGGATAACTGCATAGTAGTATTAATATAGCATATTGATAGGATAACTGCATAGTAGTATTAATATAGTATAGTGATAGGATACCTACATAGTAGTATTACAGTAGTATTAATATAGCATAGTGATAGGATAACTACATAGTGGTATTATGATATGAGGTATTTTTGTGTTTATATTTATTATAAGGTCCGTCAGTACAAGGAGCAGCGTCACTCGTACCCGGGCCCCCAGCGCCCCCTCCCTGACTCTGAGGAGCTAGAGGAGCTGAGTAGCAGGAAACCCTCTTCCATCCTGGATCCCCTCACCCTGGGGAGGCACCCCAGAGAGCTAGGTAACACTTACTGGTTGATTGGTTGGTTGATTGGTTGGTTGGTTGGTTGATTGGTTGGTTGAATGGATTATCGGTCAATTGGTTGGTTGATTGGTTGGATGATCAGTTGGTTGGTTGATTGGTTGGTTGGATGATCGGTCAATTAGTTGGTTGGTTGATTGGTTGGTTGATTGGTCGGTTGGTTGGTTGATTGGTCGGTTGATTGGTCGGTTGGTTGATTGGTTGGTTGGTTGGTTGGTTGGTTTGTTGGTTGGTTGGTTGATTGATTAGTTGGTTGGTTGGTTGATTGGTTGGTTGGTTGATTGGTTGATTGGTTGATTGGTTGGATGATTGGTTGGTTGGTTAATTGGTTGGTTGATTGGTTGGATGATCGGTCAATTGGTTGTTGGTTGGTTGATTGGTTGATTGATTGGTTGGATGATCGGTCAATTGGTTGGTTGGTTGATTGGTTGGTTGGTTGGATGATCGGTCAATTGGTTGGTTGGTTGGTTGGATGGATGGATGATCGGTCAATTGGTTGGTCGGTCGGTTGGTCGATTGGTTGGTTGGTTGGTTGATTATTTGGTTGTGTGTATATACTGAGTTTGACAAACCAATTTCCCTCTGGGATGAATAAAGTGTTGTTCTAATATCTGATCTCCTCCAGCCTACGCCCAGCTGTCCCCGCAGTACCACAACCTGAGCTACGAGTCCAGTCCTGAGTCCTCCTGCACCCCGTCGCTCGGCATCTGGGAGAGGTTTAAACTCCACCGGAAGAGACACAGAGACGAGGACTACGAGGAGGAATACATGGCGGCGGGACACGCTCTGCGGAGGAGTTTACAGGTCGCCAAGGACGAGGATCTGCACGACATACTGGACTATTGGAAAGGTGTCTCGGCACAGCAGAAGTCGTGAAGGGGCTGGTGTCGTGTGATGTGACGAGGCCCTGTCGCTACTTAGTTGGGCGTGGAGGAGGATGGAGGTCGGAGGTCGTACGGAGACTAAGGGCTCTCTATTCCACCTGGAAAGATGAAGCGTTACAGATTCCGCGAGTCGTTTCTGATTGACGTCTCTGCTAAAG
Source organism: Oncorhynchus nerka (assembly GCF_034236695.1). Lineage (NCBI taxonomy): Eukaryota > Metazoa > Chordata > Actinopteri > Salmoniformes > Salmonidae > Oncorhynchus > Oncorhynchus nerka. Next base: position 70,755 of record NW_027040428.1, read on the forward strand.
CTGGAACATCTACACACACACACACACACACACACACACACACACACACACACACACACACACACACACACACACACACACACACACACACACACACACACACACACACACACACACACACACACACACACACACACACACACATCCACACACACCTCTCTCTCTCTGCTTTTAAAAAACATGGACCAAAATTAAATTAAAACGATTTAAAAACAACAAATGAAGAACTTGATTCAAAAAGACAATTTTTTAACAGAAGATCCTGAGATATTATGACTATTTCTCCCAGACTTCTCTGTAGCTGTTTCTACTAAAACTAGGTTTTTGGATGAACACAAAAAAGAAACACAACAAACACACGATATTATAGGGACTGGTAGTCTCACGAGTGTGAGTACGCTACAGTGTATGTGCCAAATCAACAAGGGTCGCAAATAGCACCTTCTTCCCTAGAAAGTAGTACACTGTATAGGGAATACAGTGTGATTTGGGACACAGCACCGAGGAGAACCGTTGAAACACTGTATAAACCTCTCTCCGGCCTCGTCGCTCTTTTAGACATATTAAAACTACTTAGAATAAGATGTGATTCTTACTATTATTATTGTTATTGATATGATCAGTACTATTATTTGAATATCGCATGGCAACGTCCTGTGACAGTGACTATTGTTGTGACTTTTCGAGAAAGAAGAACCTCAAAATGGCCGTCGCACAACCTCGTTATAAAATGTCCGCCTCTGAACAACCTTGACGAAGACAGACATTTGTGATCTCTTCTTCTTCTTTTTTACCAGAGGACTCTTTCTCTCTTCCTTAAGGAACACTATTTTCCTCTACTAACAGACTCTTATTCTGAAACGTTCCTTGATGTATTACAGAGGGGACTTTTATTGTGAAACTACAAGGGGGGGGGGGTGATCTTGTTCAGAAGAAAGAGAAAAAGCTCTATATTTGCATAAAAATATGTCTTGTTAGTTAGTTAGCTAGTTAGTGTGTTTCTACCGAGGGGATTTGAAAACCTTCTTTGAGACTTTGAGAGACCAGCTCCAAACTGACCTGCAGTACGTTTTTGATTTTGAAATCCTACCGATCTCTAATGAATGTCTTCAAGTCCCTAACGAGGATGATTACTGCACTGTTCAAAATCAGAAAACGTCTCGTAACTCTAAAAACACCCTCCCTGAAAACACTGTAGCCTACAACTCCCAGATTTATTTATTCATTTTTTACCCACAATTCCTCTGTCCCTTCCTTGTCCCACCCCCAAATCCCTGTAGTTCCTCCCTCCCAGTCCCATTCCTCAGTTGAGTTTTAGTTTGCCAAATCACAACTCAAACGGCACAAAAAGGACCGACCGGGCCAACTGTCATCGAATCTCCCCGTACCTCAACCCAAACCGTTCTATGACCAAAGTGCTGTGGTAGCAACAGTTCCCAGACGTCCTTCGAGCCCAGTCTGTCCCCATATACCCTGGCTGGGTCTCAGATGACAGCCTGTTTCCTATATATAGTCACAACAACCTTTTCATTTGTTGCTTTTGGTTGCTGCTTTTCATTTATTACCTTTTTTTTAACCATTTTTGTAGCAGCCCTCGGTTTCCACGGATACAGCTCTTGGTTTCCATGGATACTAGGACACAGGAAGTGGAATCACGTGCACTATATAGGGAACAGGGTGCCATACGGGGCCATATCTACAGACCTACTATAGGAGATGAATGTACTTCTTTACATCATTAAAACTAAACGGCAGCTGATACTGCTGACAGATACGTTTTTTAATTCTCTCTCTGTCTGTTTCTCACTCTGTCTGTTTCTCTCTCTCTCTTCCTCTGTCTGTTTCTCTCTTCCTCTGTCTGTTTCTCTCTTCTCTGTCTGTTTCTCTCTCTCTTCTCTGTCTCTCTCTGTCTGTTTCTCTCTTCCTCCCTCTCTGTCTGTTTCTCTCTTCCTCTCTCTCTCTCTCTGTCTGTTTCTCTCTTCCTCCCTCTCTCTCTCTCTCTGTCTGTTTCTCTCTTCCTCCCTCTCTGTCTCTCTCTCTCTGTCTGTTTCTCTCTTCTCCCTCTCTCTCTCTCTCTCTTCCTCTGTCTGTTTCTCTCTTCCTCTGTCTGTTTCTCTCTTCCTCCCTCTCTGTCTCTCTCTCTCTGTCTGTTTCTCTCTTCCTCCCTCTCTGTCTCTCTCTTCCTTCCTCCCTCTCTGTCTCTCGCTCTCTTCCTCCCTCTCTGTCTCTCTCTTCCTTCCTCTCTCTCTGTTTCTCTCTCTTCCTCCCTCTGTCTCTGTCTCTCTCTCTCTTCCTTCCTCCCTCTCTGTCTGTTTCTCTCTGTCTCTCTCTCTCTTCCTCTGTCTGTTTCTCTCTCTTCCTCTGTCTGTTTCTCTCTCTTCCTCTCTGTCTGTTTCTCTCTCTTCCTCTCTGTCTGTTTCTCTCTCTTCCTCTCTGTCTGTTTCTCTCTCTTCCTCTCTGTCTGTTTCTCTCTCTCTTCCTCTCTCTTCCTCTCTGTCTGTTTCTCTCTCTTCCTCTCTGTCTGTTTCTCTCTCTTCCTCTCTGTCTGTTTTCTCTCTTCTCTCTGTCTGTTTCTCTTCTCTCCTCTCTCTCCCTCTCTCTGTTTCTCTCTCTCTCTGTCTGTTTCTCTCTGTCTCTCTCTGTCTGTTTCTCTCTCTCTTCCTCTCTGTCTGTTTCTCTCTCTTCCTCTCTGTCTGTTTCTCTCTCTTCCTCTCTGTCTGTTTCTCTCTCTCTTCCTCTCTCTTCCTCTCTGTCTGTTTCTCTCTCTTCCTCCCTCTCTGTCTCTCTCTCTCTGTCTCTTCCTCTCTGTCTCTCTCTCTGTCTCTTCCTCTCTGGCTCTCTCTCTGTCTCTTCCTCTCTGTCTCTCTGTCTGTTTCTGATTGTCTGTCTCTCTCTCTTCCTCTGTCTGTTTCTCTCTCTTCCTCTGTCTGTTTCTTTCTCACATGATTTCTCTCTGATACACTGTATATTGATCTGATCATGATTGGTTGATTGAATGATATTGACACCTTATATTATCTGATCATGATGTATTGTTAATTGATATTGATACCTTATGATATGATCATGATTGATTGATATTGATACCTTACGATATGATCATGATTGATTGATATTGATACATTACGATATGATCATGATTGATTGATATTGATACCTTACGATATGATCATGATTGATTGATATTGATACCTTACGATATGATCATGATTGATTGATATTGATACCTTACGATATGATCATGATTGATTGATATTGATACATTACGATATGATCATGATTGATTGATATTGATACCTTACGATATGATCATGATTGATTGATATTGATACCTTACGATATGATCATGATTGATTGATATTGATACATTACGATATGATCATGATTGATTGATATTGATACCTTATGATATGATCATGATTGATTGATTTTGACACATCTGATCATGATGTATTTATTGATTGATTGATTGACTGCTTATACATGCTTAAATCATTTAGCCTTATACAGTTTAGGTTTTTATTTTCTTGGCTTGTAATGTTTGTAAAATGACAATTTGAAATTTTCGCTTCATCTTTGGATGGTTTTCTCTACCATATTTTTTCTAAATGCTACACGATGATTTTTCTTCAAGCCACAAGCTGTTTCTCTAAATAACATCTAAATGTATGTAGTAAACTAATCCGTTTGTTGGTTAGATTGCTTTTTTGTGTTGCTTTTTTGTGTTGCTTTTTCTTTTTAAATAATGATTTTGTTTTGTAGCATCCCTTGGTATCCATGGATACCGCTGGGAGACAAAAAGTAGAAACATTGTGTAAAGGTTGACAAGAAGGAGGAGAAAGTGGAGGAAGAGCAACTCGCCGTTGGATAGTGTGCATTCTGGGTAAACGGGAAACAGAGACTAGACTGACAGCGTGTTCTGTGGTTGTGTTGCGTTTCCCCTTGCGACACGACAGAGAGAGAGAGAGAGAAAGAGAGAGAGAGAGAGAGAGAGTGTGAGAGACGTGGTTATCACAACGATCTCTGAGATTCCCGGAGTCTTCTCCTTGGTCTGTCGGAAATGAACATGAAGCACAATAAAACATCTTTCCTTCTCCTTGGTTCTTCTTCTTTTCCTGTAGAACGAACGGAGAATGAAAAGGAGGGGATTGTGGAGAGTAAAAGAGATGAATGAAGAAAGAGTGGGAGTGTGTGATGATGCGTGTCGAGACGAGAGAGAGAGTAAGTGAGAGAGAGGGTGAGAGAGAGAGAGAGTAAGTGAGAGAGAGAGAGAGAGAGAGAGACAGAGAGAGAGACAGAGAGACAGACAGAGAGACAGAGAGAGAGAGAGAGAGAGAGAGAGAGAGAGAGAGAGAGAGAGAGAGGAGAGAGAGAGAGAGAGAGAGAGAGAGAGAGAGAGACAGAGAGACAGAGAGAGAGAGAGAGAGAGAGTAAGTGAGAGAAAGGAGGAGGAAAGAGCCAGGAGTAACAGTGAAGAGCAGAGATGGCCGACAGGGTCATTCTCTTATATCAGATAGCACTGATCGGTCTCGTATCTCACAAAGCGTAATGGGAGAGATTAAAAGTAGTTCTGTCTGACATTCCAAAATATTACCGGGGTGACATCGTCTGCTGAACCCCATTTCATCCTCAGGCTGAATGAGTCGTAGCTAAAACAATAAATCTGTCCATAATGTTGACGTTTTCTGTGGTGAAGAACTCCCACTATTTGACATCCAGCTAAGGAGTGTTGTACTTCAACAAGCAGCATTTGGAACAAGCTAGCTTAAATGTGCCCAACATTAGCTTGCTAGCTGAGCCATTTGGATTGACAATGTGTACTCAAGCTAGCTTAAATGTGCCCAACATTAGCTTGCTAGCTGAGCCATTTGGATTGACAATGTGTACTCAAGATAGCTTAAATGTGCCCAACATTAGCTTGCTAGCTGAGCCATTTGGATTGACAATGTGTACTCAAGATAGCTTAAATGTGTCCAACATTAGCTTGCTAGCTGAGCCATTTGGATTGACAATGTGTAATCAAGATAGCTTAAATGTGCCCAACATTAGCTTGCTAGCTGAGCCATTTGGATTGACAATGTGTCCAACATTACTTCAAGCTGAGCATTTAAATGTGTACTCAAGATAGCCAACATTAGCTTGCTAGCTGAGCTATTTGGATTGACAATGTGTACTCAAGCTAGCTTAAATGTGTCCAACATTAGCTTGCTAGCTGAGCCATTTGGATTGACAATGTGTACTCAAGCTAGCTTAAATGTGCCCAACATTAGCTTGCTAGCTGAGCCATTTGGATTGACAATGTGTACTCAAGCTAGCTTAAATGTGCCCAACATTAGCTTGCTAGCTGAGCCATTTGTATTGACAATGTGTACTCAAGCTAGCTTAAATGTGTCCAACATTAGCTTGCTAGCTGAGCCATTTGGATTGACAATGTGTACTCAAGCTAGCTTAAATGTGCCCAACATTAGCTTGCTAGCTGAGCCATTTGGATTGACAATGTGTACTCAAGCTAGCTTAAATGTGCCCAACATTAGCTTGAGCCATTTGGATTGACAATGTGTACTCAAGCTAGCTTAAATGTGCCCAACAGTAGCTTGCTAGTTGAGCCATTTGGATTGACAATGTGTACTCAAGCTAGCTTAAATGTGACCAACATTAGCTTGCTAGCTGAGCCATTTGGATTGACAATGTGTACTCACGCTAGCTTAAATGTGTCCAACATTAGCTTAGCTTAAATGTGTCCAACATTAGCTTGCTAGCTGAGCCATTTGGATTGACAATGTGTACTCAAGCTAGCTTAAATGTGTCCAACATTAGCTTGCTAGCTGAGCCATTTGTATTGACAATGTGTACTCAAGCTAGCTTAAATGTGTCCAACATTAGCTTGCTAGCTGAGCCATTCAAACTTCATGTATAAATATATATATATAAAGAAAAATGGGATGCTGCTCCATCCAGTTACCTTGTGCTGCACACACACACAATACTGAATGCTTCAACCAAAAGCTAGATTTATTTTTTCTTTATTTAACTAGGCAAGTGAGTTAAGAACAAATTCTTATTTTCAATATCGGCCTAGGAAAAGTGGGTTAACTAACCTTTTTCAGGGGAAGAACGACATATTTTTACCTTGTCAGCTCGGGGATTCGATCTAGCAACCTTTCGGTTACTATTCTAACACTCTAACCGCTACCAGCCGCCCCAAGATACTGTAGTAGCTGAAATTAGAATGCTTTTTCGTATGTTTTCATGAAGCACCTGGGCCGTGTAGGGATGAGGGTGTCATTTGGGAGGGTGTTGTTCTGTGTTAGAGCAGAGACCTTTTTATGACTTTATTTTTTATCAGATTTTTATTTCACCTTTATTTAACCAGGTAGGCTAGTTGAGGACACCTTTATTTAACCAGGTAGGCTAGTTGAGGAACACCTTTATTTAACCAGGTAGGCTAGTTGAGGAACACCTTTATTTAACCAGGTAGGCTAGTTGAGAACACCTTTATTTAACCAGGTAGGCTAGTTGAGGAACACCTTTATTTAACCAGGTAGGCTAGTTGAGGAACACCTTTATTTAACCAGGTAGGCTAGTTGAGAACACCATTATTTAACCAGGTAGGCTAGTTGAGGAACACCTTTATTTAACCAGGTAGGCTAGTTGAGAACACCTTTATTTAACCAGGTAGGCTAGTTGAGAACACCTTTATTTAACCAGGTAGGCTAGTTGAGAACACCATTATTTAACCAGGTAGGCTAGTTGAGGAACACCTTTATTTAACCAGGTAGGCTAGTTGAGGAACACCTTTATTTAACCAGGTAGGCTAGTTGAGAACACCTTTATTTAACCAGGTAGGCTAGTTGAGAACACCTTTATTTAACCAGGTAGGCTAGTTGAGAACACCTTTATTTAACCAGGTAGGCTAGTTGAGGAACACCTTTATTTAACCAGGTAGGCTAGTTGAGGAACACCTTTATTTAACCAGGTAGGCTAGTTGAGAACACCTTTATTTAACCAGGTAGGCTAGTTGAGGAACACCTTTATTTAACCAGGTAGGCTAGTTGAGAACACCTTTATTTAACCAGGTAGGCTAGTTGAGAACACCTTTATTTAACCAGGTAGGCTAGTTGAGGAACACCTTTATTTAACCAGGTAGGCTAGTTGAGAACACCTTTATTTAACCAGGTAGGCTAGTTGAGAACACCTTTATTTAACCAGGTAGGCTAGTTGAGGAACACCTTTATTTAACCAGGTAGGCTAGTTGAGGAACACCTTTATTTAACCAGGTAGGCTAGTTGAGAACACCTTTATTTAACCAGGTAGGCTAGTTGAGAACACCTTTATTTAACCAGGTAGGCTAGTTGAGAACACCTTTATTTAACCAGGTAGGCTAGTTGAGGAACACCTTTATTTAACCAGGTAGGCTAGTTGAGAACACCTTTATTTAACCAGGTAGGCTAGTTGAGGAACACCTTTATTTAACCAGGTAGGCTAGTTGAGAACACCTTTATTTAACCAGGTAGGCTAGTTGAGGAACACCTTTATTTAACCAGGTAGGCTAGTTGAGAACACCATTATTTAACCAGGTAGGCTAGTTGAGGAACACCTTTATTTAACCAGGTAGGCTAGTTGAGAACACCTTTATTTAACCAGGTAGGCTAGTTGAGGAACACCTTTATTTAACCAGGTAGGCTAGTTGAGGAACACCTTTATTTAACCAGGTAGGCTAGTTGAGGAACACCTTTATTTAACCAGGTAGGCTAGTTGAGGAACACCTTTATTTAACCAGGTAGGCTAGTTGAGGAACACCTTTATTTAACCAGGTAGGCTAGTTGAGAACACCATTATTTAACCAGGTAGGCTAGTTGAGGAACACCTTTATTTAACCAGGTAGGCTAGTGGAGGAACAAGTTCTCATATACTGGGGCGGCAGGGTAGCCTAGTGGTTAGAGCGTTGGACTAGTAACCGGAAGGTTGCAAGTTCAAACCCCCGAGCTGACAAGGTACAAATCTGTCGTTCTGCCCCTGAACAGGCAGTTAACCCACTGTTCCTAGGCCGTCATTGAAAATAAGAATGTGTTCTTAACTGACTTGCCTAGTTAAATAAAGGTAAAATAAAATAAAAAAATATATACAACTGTGACCTGGCCAAGATTAAGCAAAGCAGTTCGACACAAACAACAACACAGAGTTACACATGGAATAAACAAAACATACAGTCAATACCACAATAAACAAGTCAATGACACAGTAGAAAAAAAGAAAATCTATATACAGTCGGTGCAAAAGGCATGAGGAGGTAGGCAATAAATAGGCCATAGGAGCGAAGATTTACAAGTAGTTGGTGAACCAGGCGAGAAAGTCATTTGAGAAGCCAAGGCTATTGAGTCTGTCGATAGGAATGTGATGATTGACCGAGTCGAAAGCCTTGGCCAGGTCAATGAATACGGCTGCACAGTAATGTCTCTTATCGATAGCGGTTATGATATCGTTTAGGACCTTGAGCGTGGCTGAGGTGCATCCACGACCAGCTCGGAAACCAGATTGCATAGCGGAGAAGGTACGGTGGGATTCGAAATGGCCGGTAATCTCTTTGTTAACTTGACTTTCAAAGTCCTTAGAAAGGCAGGGTAGGATAGATATAGGTCTGTAGCAGTTTGGGTCTAGAGTTTCTCCCTGACCGCGGCAGCTTTCCAATCTTCGGGATTCTCAGACGATACGAAAGAGATGTTGAACAGGCTAATAATAAGGGTTGCAACAATTTCAGCGGATAATTTTTAGGAAGAGAGGGTCCAGATTGTCTAGCCCAGCTGATTTGTAGGGTCCAGGTTTTGCAGCTCTTTCAGAACATCAGCTATCTGGATTTGGGTGAAGGAGAAATGAGGGAGGTTCGGGAAAGTTGCAGTGAGCAGGGCTGTTTACCGGAGTAGGGGTAGCCAGGTGGAAAGCAAGGCCAGCCGTAGAAAAATTATTATTGAAATACTGAAATTCTCAATTATGGTGGATTTATCAGTGGTGACAGTGTTTCCTATCTTCAGTGCAGTGGGCAGCTGGGAGGAGGGGTTCTTGTTCTCCATGGACTTTACAGTGTCACAGAACTTTTGGGAGTTTGTGTGACAGGATGCAAATGTCTGTTTTGAAAAAGCTAGCCTTGGCTTTTCTAACTGCCTGTGTATTTTGGTTCCTAACTTCCCTGAAAAGTTGCATATCGCAGGGGCTATTCGATGCTAATGCAGAACGTCACAGGATGTTTTTGTGCTGGTCAAGGGCAGTCAGGTCTGGAATGAACCAAGGGCTATATCTGTTCCTGGTTCTACATTTTTGATTGGGGCTTATTTCAGATGGTGAGGAAAGCATTTTTAAAGAATAACCAGGCATCCCCTACTGACGGAATGAGGTCAATATCCTTCCAGGATACCCGGGCCAGGTCGATTAGAAAGGCCTCCTCGCTGAAGTGTTTTAGGGAGCGTTTGACAGTGATGAGGGGTGGTCATTTGACCACTGACCCATTACGGACGCAGGCAATGAGGTAGTGATCGCTGAGATCCTGGTTGAAAACAGCGAGGTGTATGTGGAGGGCAGGTTGGTCAGGATGATATCTATGAGGGTGCCCATGTTTACGGATTTAGGGTTGTACCTGGTGGGTTCATTGATCATTTTGTGTGAGATTGAGGGCATCAAGCTTAGATTGTAGGATGGCCGGGGTGTTAAGCATGTCCCGGTTTAGGTCACCTAACAGTACTAACTCTGAAGATAGATGGGGGGGGCAATCAAATCACATATGGTGTCCAGGGCACAGCTGGGGGCAGAGGGTGGTCTATAGCAAGCTGCAACGGTGAGAGACTTGGATTTTTAAAAGTTGTGTGTGTGTGTGTGTGTGTGTGTGTGTGTGTGTGTGTGTGTGTGTGTGTGTGTGTGTGTGTGTGTGTGTGTGTGTGTGTGTGTGTGTAACAATCCAATGCAACTAAACAGCAACAAAAGGTGTTTGATTATTTCTTATCTGAGTCTGCTTTTGAAAGGTTTAAGAGACTTCAACATTCCCTCCTACTCCTTCCTCCTCCCCCAGGTATCCCCCCCTCCTCCCACCTGGGTTAGTTCAGTTCAGTCTGTCTCCATGACTACATCACCTTACTCTATCCTATCTCTTCTCTTTTGTCTCCCCCCACTCTCTCCCTCATCTCCCTCCCCCTCCCTCTCTTCCCATCTCTCTCTCACTTACCAAACACATCAGTCTTGCTCTCCCTTTCTCCCCCTCTCCCTCTCCTCACACATCAGTCTCTCTCTCTGTCCTCACACATCAGTCTCTCTCTCTCTCTGTCCTCACACATCAGTCTCTCTCTCTCTGTCCTCAAACATCAGTCTCTCTCTGTCCTCAAACATCAGTCTATCTCTGTCCTCAAACATCAGTCTCTCTCTCTCTGTCCTCACACATCAGTCTCTCTCTCTCTGTCCTCTCTCTGTCCTCAAACATCAGTCTCTCTGTCCTCTCTGTCCTCAAACATCAGTCTCTCTCTGTCCTCAAACATCAGTCTCTCTCTCTGTCCTCACACATCAGTCTATCTCTGTCCTCTCTCTGTCCTCAAACATCAGTCTCTCTCTGTCCTCAAACATCAGTCTCTCTCTCTCTGTCCTCACACATCAGTCTCTCTCTCTGTCCTCACACATCAGTCTCTCTCTCTCTGTCCTCACACATCAGTCTCTCTCTGTCCTCAAACATCAGTCTATCTCTGTCCTCAAACATCAGTCTCTCTCTCTCTGTCCTTACACATCAGTCTCTCTTGCTGTCCTTACAAATCAGTCTCTCTCTCTGTCCTTACACATCAGTCTCTCTCTCTGTCCTCACACATCAGTATCTCTCTCTGTCCTCACACATCTGTCTCTCTCTTCTTCTCTCTGTCCTCACACATCAGTCTCTCTCTGTCCTCACACATCAGTCTCTCTCTGTCCTCTCTCTGTCCTCACATATCAGTCTCTCTCTCTGTCCTCACACATCAGTCTCTCTCTCTGTCCTCACACATCAGTCTCTCTCTCTGTCCTCACACATCAGTCTCTCTCTCTGTCCTCACACATCAGTCTCTCTCTCTGTCCTCACACATCAGTCTCTCTCTGTCCTCACACATCAGTCTCTCTCTGTCCTCACACATCAGTCTCTCTCTCTGTCCTCACACATTATTGAGTGTGTTCTGAACTAGTGGATAATACACTCTCAATTCCATACACTCGTCTGACAGCTTGAGACATGGAGCTGAGTAGTGACCTTTGTAAAGAGACACACACAGACAGGCAGGCAGGCAGGCAGGCAGGCACACACACACACACACACACACACTGACAGGCAGGCACAGAGACAGACAGACAGACAGACAGACAGACAGACAGACAGACAGACAGACAGACAGACAGACAGACAGACAGACAGACAGACAGACAGACAGACAGACAGACAGACACACCACCCTCAAGGAATAGATGGTCTCATTGCCCACATGGCAGATACACACGACTCACATGGCAGATACACACGACTCACAGAAAGAGTAGAGAGGGGGAAGAGAGAGAGAGAGAGGAGAGAGGGGGCAGAGAAAGAGAGAGAGGAGAGAGGGGGCAGAGAAAGAGAGAGAGGAGAGAGGGGCAGAGAAAGAGAGAGAGGAGAGAGGAGGGTAGAGAAAGAGGATAGAGGGGGACAGAGAGAGAGAGGGGGAAGAGAAAGAGAGAGAGGAGAGAGGAGGGTAGAGAAAGAGGATAGAGGGGGACAGAGAGAGAGAGGAGAGAGGGGGCAGAGAAAGAGAGAGAGGAGAGAGGAGGGTAGAGAAAGAGGATAGAGGGGGACAGAGAGAGAGAGGAGAGAGGGGGCAGAGAAAGAGAGAGAGGAGAGAGGAGGGTAGAGAAAGAGGATAGAGGGGGCAGAGAAAGAGAAGAGGAGGGTAGAGAAAGAGGATAGAGGGGGCAGAGAAAGAGAGAGAGGAGAGAGGAGGGTAGAGAAAGAGGAGAGAGGAGGGTAGAGAAAGAGGGGGAGAGGAAGAGGGGGACAGAGAAAGAGAGGAGAGAGGGAGCAGAGAAAGAGAGAGAGGAGAGAGGAGGGTAGAGAAAGAGTAGAGGGGGACAGAGAGAGAGAGGAGAGAGGGGGCAGAGAAAGAGAGAGAGGAGAGAGGAGGGTAGAGAAAGAGGAGAGAGGGGGCAGAGAAAGAGAGAGAGGAGAGAGGAGGGTAGAGAAAGAGGATAGAGGGGGACAGAGAGAGAGAGGAGAGAGGGAAGCAGAGAGAGAGCGGGAAGCTGAGAGAGAGCGGGGAAAAATGAGAAAGAGCGGGAAGCAGAGAGAGAGCGGGAAGCTGAGAGAGAGCGGGGAAAAATGAGAAAGAGCAAGGGACAGAGAAAGAAACATATGGGGAGCGAGAGACCAATAGAGGGAAAGAGAGAAAAAGGGAGATGGGGACTTGTCTTTGAATCCCAGAGGCTGTACATAATAACCTGTTAGAATGTCTTTTAAAAGATCAGAATGTAGAAGGTTCAATTATAATATATTTATATAAGATCGAAATGGAAAATAGGTCAACCTAAAGCAATGCAGAGGGTGGGGGGAGAGAGAGAGAGAGAGAGAGAGAAAGAAGGAATAGAGAGAAAGAAGGAATGGAGAGAAAGAAGGAACAGAAAGAGAGAGAGAGAGAGTAAGAACAAACAGAAAGAGAAAGAGAGAGAGTAAGAACAAACAGAAAGAGAAAGAGAAAGAGAGAGTAAGAACAAACAGAAAGAGAAAGAGAAAGAGAGAGAGAGTAAGAACAAACAGAAAGAGAAAGAGAAAGAGAGAGAGAGTAAGAACAAACAGAAAGAGAAAGAGAAAGAGAGAAAGAGAGAGAGTAAGAACAAACAGAAAGAGAAAGAGAAAGAGAGAAAGAGAGAGTAAGAACAAACAGAAAGAGAAAGAGAAAGAGAGAGAGAGAGAGAGTAAGAACAAACAGAAAGAGAAAGAGAGAAGTAAGAACAAACAGAAAGAGAAAGAGAAAGAAGTAAGAACAAACAGAAAGAGAAAGAGAGAAGAGAGAGAGAGAACAAGAAGAAAGAGAAAGAGAAAGTAAGAACAAACAGAAAGAGAAAGAGAGAAGAACAAACAGAAAGAGAAAGAGAAAGAGAGAGAGAGTAAGAACAAACAGAAAGAGAAAGAGAGAGAGAGAGAGTAAGAACAAACAGAAAGAGAAAGAGAGAGAGAGAGAGTAAGAACAAACAGAAAGAGAAAGAGAGAGAGAGAGAGTAAGAACAAACAGAAAGAGAAAGAGAGAGAGAGAGAGTAAGAACAAACAGAAAGAGAAGAGAGAGAAGAGAGAAGAGAAAAACAGAAAGAGAAAGAGAGAGAGAGAGAAGAACAAACAGAAAGAGAAAAAGAGAGAGAGAGGAGAACAAACAGAAAGAGAAAGAGAGAAAGAGAGTAAGAACAAAGAGAAAGAGAGAGAGAGAGAGAGAGTAAGAACAAACAGAAGAGAAAGAAAGAGAGAGAGTAAGAACAAACAGAGAGAGAGAGAAGAGAGAGACTAAGAACAAAGAGAAAGAGAGAGAGAGAGAGTAAGAACAAACAGAAAGAGAAAGAGAGAGAGTAGAGTAAGAACAAACAGAAAGAGAAAGAAGAGAGAGAGAGAGTAAGAACAAACAGAAAGAGAGAGAGAGAGAGAGAAGAAGAAACAGAAGAGAGAGAGAGAGGGAGAGAACAAACAGATAGAGAAAGAGAAAGAGAGAGAGAGAGAGAGGGAGAGAGAGAGAGAGAAAGAGAAAGAGTGAAAGAGAGTAAGAACAAACAGAAAGAGAAAGAGAGAAAGAGAGAGAGAGCGAAGAAAAAGAGAGAGAGAGAGAGAGAGAGAGAGAGAGAAAGAGGTAGAGAGAAAGAACAAACAGAAAGAGAGAGAGAGAGAGAAAGAGAAAGAAGAGAGAGAAGAGAAAGAGAAAGAGAGAGAGAGAGAGTAAGAACAAACAGAAAGAGAAAGAGAGAGACAGAGAGTAAGAACAAACAGAAAGAGAAAGAGAGAGAGATAGAAAGAGAGAGAGAGAGAGAGAGAGAGAGAGAGAAAGAGAAAGAGAGGTAGAGAGAGAGTAAGAACAAACAGAAAGAGAAAGAGAGAGACAGAGAGTAAGAACAAACAGAAAGAGAAAGAGAGAGAGAGAGAAAGATAGAGAGAGAGAGAGAGAGAGAAAGAGAGGTAGACAGAGAGTAAGAACAAACAGAAAGAGAAAGAGAGAGAGATAGAAAGATAGATAGAAAGAGAGGTAGAGAGAGAGAACTAAAGCCAAACAGGATGAATTATTAACATTAAACAGAGAGAGAACATTGACTAAAGGTCATTTTCAGATATTTTTTTTTACTACAAATACACACCAGTATCATGTATAGTTATTAAATACACACCAGTATCATGTATAGTTATTATATACACACCAGTATCATGTATAGTTATTATATACACACCAGTATTATGTATAGTTATTAAATACACACCAGTATCATGTATAGTTATTATATACACACCAGTATTATGTATAGTTATTATATACACACCAGTATTATGTATAGTTATTATATACACACCAGTATCATGTATAGTTATTAAATACACACCAGTATCATGTATAGTTATTATATACACACCAGTATTATGTATAGTTATTAAATACACACCAGTATCATGTATAGTTATTATATACACACCAGTATTATGTATAGTTATTATATACACACCAGTATCATGTATAGTTATTATATACACACCAGTATCATGTATAGTTATTATATACACACCAGTATTATGTATAGTTATTATATACACACCAGTATCATGTATAGTTATTATATACACACCAGTATTATGTATAGTTATTATATACACACCAGTATCATGTATAGTTATTATATACACACCAGTATTATGTATAGTTATTATATACACACCAGTATTATGTATAGTTATTAAATACACACCAGTATCATGTATAGTTATTATATACACACCAGTATCATGTATAGTTATTATATACACACCAGTATCATGTATAGTTATTATATACACACCAGTATTATGTATAGTTATTATATACACACCAGTATCATGTATAGTTATTATATACACACCAGTATTATGTATAGTTATTATATACACACCAGTATCATGTATAGTTATTATATACACACCAGTATTATGTATAGTTATTAAATACACACCAGTATTATGTATAGTTATTATATACACACAGAGATATAACAATGTCTTGTTGTAATACTAGTGTTCAGGGTTGTTGTAATACTAATGGTCAATGTTGATACCAGTGTTCAGGGTTGATACCAGTGTTCAGGGTTGTAATACCAGTGTTCAGGGTTGTAATACCAGTGTTCAGGGTTGTTGTAATACTAGTGTTCAGGGTTGTTGTAATACTAATGTTCAATGTTGATACCAGTGTTCAGGGTTGTTGATACCAGTGTTCAGGGTTGTTGTAATACTAGTGTTCAGGGTTGTTGTAATACTAGTGTTCAGGGTTGTTGTAATACCAGTGTTCAGGGTTGTTGTAATACCAGTGTTCAGGGTTGTTGTAATACCAGTGTTCAGGTTGTTGTAATACCAGTGTTCAGGGTTGTTGTAATACCAGTGTTCAGGGTTGTTGATACTAGTGTTCAGGAGTTGTAATACTAGTGTTCAGGGTTGTTGTAATACCAGTGTTCAGGGTTGTTGTAATACAGTGTTCAGGGTTGTTGTAATGCCAGTGTTCAGGGTTGTTGTAATACCAGTGTTCAGGGTTGTTGTAATACTAGTGTTCAGGGTTGTTGTAATACCAGTGTTCAGGGTTGTTGTAATACCAGTGTTCAGGGTTGTTGTAATACCAGTGTTCAGGGTTGATACTAGTGTTCAGGGAGTTGTAATACCAGTGTTCAGGGTTGTTGTAATACCAGTGTTCAGGGTTGTTGTAATACCAGTGTTCAGGGTTGTTGTAATACCAGTGTTCAGGGTTGTTGTAATACCAGTGTTCAGGGTTGTTGTAATACTAGTGTTCAGGGTTGTTGTAATACTAGTGTTCAGGGTTGTTGTAATACCAGTGTTCAGGGTTGTTGTAATACCAGTGTTCAGGGTTAATACTAGTGTTCAGGGTTGTTGTAATACCAGTGTTCAGGGTTGATACCAGTGTTCAGGGTTGTTGTAATGCCAGTGTTCAGGGTTGTTGTAATACCAGTGTTCAGGGTTGTTGTAATACTAGTGTTCAGGGTTGTTGTAATACTAGTGTTCAGGGTTGTTGTAATACTAGTGTTCAGGGTTGTTGTAATACTAGTGTTCAGGGTTGTGAAATACAGTGTTCAGGTTGTTGTTCAGTGTTGATACCAGTGTTCAGGGTTGTTGTAATACCAGTGTTCAGGGTTGATACTAGTGTTCAGGGTTGATACTAGTGTTCAGTGTTGATACCAGTGTTCAGGGTTGTTGTAATACCAGTGTTCAGGGTTGATACCAGTGTTCAGGGTTGTTGTAATACCAGTGTTCAGGGTTGATACTAGTGTTCAGGGTTGTTGTAATACTAGTGTTCAGGGTTGTTGTAATACCAGTGTTCAGGGTTGTTGTAATACCAGTGTTCAGGGTTGTTGTAATACTAGTGTTCAGGGTTGATACTAGTGTTCAGGGTTGTTGTAATACTAGTGTTCAGGGTTGATACCAGTGTTCAGGGTTGTTGTAATACCAGTGTTCAGGGTTGTTGTAATTCTAGTGTTCAGGGTTGTTGTAATACTAATGGTCAATGTTGATACTAGTGTTCAGGGTTGTTGTAATACCAGTGTTCAGGGTTGATACTACTGTTCAGGGTTGTTGTAATACCAGTGTTCAGGGTTGATACTAGTGTTCAGGGTTGTTGTAATACCAGTGTTCAGGGTTGATGCTAGTGTTCAGGGTTGTTGTAATACTAGTGTTCAGGGTTGTTGTAATACTAGTGTTCAGGTTTGATACCAGTGTTCAGGGTTAATACTAGTGTTCAGGGTTGTTGTAATACCAGTGTTCAGAGTTGATACTAGTGTTCAGGGTTGTTGTAATACCAGTGTTCAGGGTTGATACTAGTGTTCAGGGTTGTTGTAATACTAGTGTTCAGGGTTGTTGTAATACTAGTGTTCAGGTTTGATACCAGTGTTCAGGGTTGTTGTAATACCAGTGTTCAGGGTTGATACTAGTGTTCAGGGTTGTTGTAATACCAGTGTTCAGGGTTGTTGTAATACTAGTGTTCAGGTTTGATACCAGTGTTCAGGTTTGATACCAGTGTTCAGGGTTGTTGTAATAATAGTGTTCAGGGTTGATACTAGTGTTCAGGGTTGTTGTAATACCAGTGTTCAGGGTTGTTGTAATACTAGTGTTCAGGGTTGTTGTAATACCAGTGTTAAGGGTTGATACTAGTGTTCAGGGTTGTTGTAATACCAGTGTTCAGGGTTGATACTAGTGTTCAGGGTTGTTGTAATACTAGTGTTCAGGGTTGTTGTAATACCAGTGTTAAGGGTTGATACTAGTGTTCAGGGTTGTTGTAATACCAGTGTTCAGGGTTGATACTAGTGTTCAGGGTTGTTGTAATAATAGTGTTCAGGGTTGATACTAGTGTTCAGGGTTGTTGTAATACCAGTGTTCAGGGTTGTTGTAATACTAGTGTTCAGGGTTGTTGTAATACTAGTGTTCAGGGTTGTTGTAATACCAGTGTTCAGGGTTGTTGTAATACTAGTGTTCAGGGTTGTTGTAATACCAGTGTTCAGGGTTGTTGTAATACTAGTGTTCAGGGTTGATACCAGTGTTCAGGGTTGTTGTAATACCAGTGTTCAGGGTTGTTGTAATACCAGTGTTCAGGGTTGTTGTAATTCCAGTGTTCAGGGTTGTTGTAATACCAGTGTTCAGGGTTGTTGTAATACCAGTGTTCAGGGTTGTTGTAATACTAGTGTTCAGGGTTGTTGTAATACCAGTGTTCAGGGTTGTTGTAATACCAGTGTTCAGGGTTGTTGTAATACTAGTGTTCAGGGTTGTTGCAATACTAGTGTTCAGGGTTGTTGTAATACTAGTGTTCAGGGTTGTTGTAATACTAGTGTTCAGGGTTGTTGTAATACCAGTGTTCAGGGTTGTTGTAATACCAGTGTTCAGGGTTGTTGTAATACCAGTGTTCAGGGTTGATACCAGTGTTCAGGGTTGTTGTAATAGTGTTCAGGGTTGTTGTAATACCAGTGTTCAGAGTTGATACTAGTGTTCAGAGTTGATACTAGTGTTCAGGGTTGTTGTAATACCAGTGTTCAGGGTTGATACCAGTGTTCAGGGTTGTTGTAATGCCAGTGTTCAGGGTTGTTGTAATACCAGTGTTCAGGGTTGTTGTAATACTAGTGTTCAGGGTTGTTGTAATACTAGTGTTCAGGGTTGTTGTAATACCAGTGTTCAGGGTTGTTGTAATACCAGTGTTCAGGGTTAATACTAGTGTTCAGGGTTGTTGTAATACCAGTGTTCAGGGTTGATACCAGTGTTCAGGGTTGTTGTAATAATAGTGTTCAGGGTTGTTGTAATACCAGTGTTCAGAGTTGATACTAGTGTTCAGGGTTGTAATACAGTGTTCAGGGTTGTTGTAATACCAGTGTTCAGGGTTGTTGTAATACCAGTGTTCAGGTTGTTTAATACCAGTGTTCAGGGTTGTTGTAATACAGTGTTCAGGGTTGTTGTAATACCAGTGTTCAGGGTTGTTGTAATACCAGTGTTCAGGGTTGTTGTAATAGTGTTCAGGGTTGATACTAGTGTTCAGGGTTGTTGTAATACCAGTGTTCAGGGTTCAGTGTTCAGGGTTGTTGTCAATACCAGTGTTCAGGGTTGTTGTAATACTAGTGTTCAGGGTTGTTGTAATACTAGTGTTCAGGGTTGTTGTTCAGGGTTGTTGTAATACCAGTGTTCAGGGTTGTACCAGTGTAATACCAGTGTTCAGGGTTGTTGTAATACTAGTGTTCAGGGTTGTTGTAATACTAATGGTCAAGTTGATACCAGTGTTCAGGGTTGTACCAGTGTTCAGTGTTCAGGGTTGATACCAGTGTTCAGGGTTGTTGTAATACCAGTGTTCAGGGTTGGTTGATACCAGTGTTCAGGGTTGTTGTAATACTAGTGTTCAGGGTTGTTGTAATACTAGTGTTCAGGGTTGTTGTAATACCAGTGTTCAGGGTTGTTGTAATGCCAGTGTTCAGGGTTGTTGTAATACTAGTGTTCAGGTTGTTGTAATACTAGTGTTCAGGGTTGTTGTAATACCAGTGTTCAGGGTTGTTGTAATACTAGTGTTCAGGGTTGTTGTAATACCAGTGTTCAGGTTGTTGATACCAGTGTTCAGGGTTGATACCAGTGTTCAGGGTTGTTGATACCAGTGTTCAGGGTTGTTGTAATACCAGTGTTCAGGGTTGTTGTAATACCAGTGTTCAGGGTTGTTGTAATACTAGTGTTCAGGGTTACCAGTGTTCAGGGTTGTTGTAATACCAGTGTTCAGGGTTGTTGTAATACCAGTGTTCAGGGGTTGTAATACCAGTGTTCAGGGTTGTTGTAATACCAGTGTTCAGGGTTGTTGTAATACCAGTGTTCAGGGTTGTTGTAATACCAGTGTTCAGGGTTGTTGTAATACCAGTGTTCAGGGTTGTTGTAATACCAGTGTTCAGGGTTGTTGTAATACTAGTGTTCAGGGTTGTTGTAATACTAGTGTTCAGGGTTGTTGTAATACCAGTGTTCAGGGTTGTTGTAATACCAGTGTTCAGGGTTGTTGTAATACCAGTGTTCAGGGTTGTTGTAATACCAGTGTTCAGGTTTAATACTAGTGTTCAGGGTTGTTGTAATACCAGTGTTCAGGGTTGATACCAGTGTTCAGGGTTGTTGTAATAATAGTGTTCAGGGTTGTTGTAATACCAGTGTTCAGAGTTGATACTAGTGTTCAGAGTTGATACTAGTGTTCAGGGTTGTTGTAATACCAGTGTTCAGGGTTGATACCAGTGTTCAGGGTTGTTGTAATGCCAGTGTTCAGGGTTGTTGTAATACCAGTGTTCAGGGTTGTTGTAATACTAGTGTTCAGGGTTGTTGTAATACTAGTGTTCAGGGTGTTACCAGTGTTCAGGGTTGTTGTAATACCAGTGTTCAGGGGGTTAATACTAGTGTTCAGGGTTGTTGTAATACCAGTGTTCAGGGTTGATACCAGTGTTCAGGGTTGTTGTAATAATAGTGTTCAGGGTTGTTGTAATACTAGTGTTCAGGGTTGTTGTAATACTAGTGTTCAGGGTTGTTGTAATACTAGTGTTCAGGGTTGTTGAAATACTAGTGTTCAGAGTTGTTGAAATACTAGTGTTCAGTGTTGATACCAGTGTTCAGGGTTGTTGTAATACCAGTGTTCAGGGTTGATACTAGTGTTCAGGGTTGATACTAGTGTTCAGTGTTGATACCAGTGTTCAGGGTTGTTGTAATACTAGTGTTCAGGGTTGTTGTAATACTAATGGTCAATGTTGATACCAGTGTTCAGGGTTGATACCAGTGTTCAGGGTTGATACCAGTGTTCAGGGTTGATGTAATACTAGTGTTCAGGGTTGTTGTAATACTAATGGTCAATGTTGATACCAGTGTTCAGGGTTGATACCAGTGTTCAGGGTTGATACCAGTGTTCAGGGTTGTTGTAATACCAGTGTTCAGGGTTGATACCAGTGTTCAGGGTTGTTGTAATACTAGTGTTCAGGGTTGTTGTAATACTAGTGTTCAGGGTTGTTGTAATACCAGTGTTCAGGGTTGTTGTAATAGCAGTGTTCAGGGTTGTTGTAATACTAGTGTTCAGGGTTGTTGTAATACTAGTGTTCAGGGTTGTTGTAATACTAGTGTTCAGGGTTGTTGTAATACTAGTGTTCAGGGTTGTTGTAATACCAGTGTTCAGGGTTGTTGTAATACCAGTGTTCAGGTTGTTGTAATACTAGTGTTCAGGGTTGTTGTAATACCAGTGTTCAGGGTTGATACCAGTGTTCAGGGTTGTTGTAATACTAGTGTTCAGGGTTGTTGTAATACAGTGTTCAGGGTGTTCAGTGTTCAGGTTGTTGATACCAGTGTTCAGGGTTGTTGTAATACTAGTGTTCAGGGTTGTTGTAATACCAGTGTTCAGGTTGATACCAGTGTTCAGGGTTGTTGTAATACCAGTGTTCAGGGGTTGATACCAGTGTTCAGGGTTGTTGTAATACTAGTGTTCAGGGTTGTTGTAATACTAGTGTTCAGGGTTGTTGATACCAGTGTTCAGGGTTGTTGTAATACCAGTGTTCAGGGTTGTAATACTAGTGTTCAGGGTTGTTGTAATACCAGTGTTCAGGGTTGTTGTAATACCAGTGTTCAGGGTTGTTGTAATACCAGTGTTCAGGGTTGTTGTAATACTAGTGTTCAGGGTTGTTGTAATACCAGTGTTCAGGGTTGTTGTAATACTAGTGTTCAGGGTTGTTGTAATACCAGTGTTCAGGGGTTGATACTAGTGTTCAGGTTGTTGTAATACCAGTGTTCAGGGTTGATACCAGTGTTCAGGGTTGTTGTAATACAGTGTTCAGTGGGTGTTTGATACTAGTGTTCAGGGTTGTTGTAATACTAGTGTTCAGGTTGATACTAGTGTTCAGGGTTGTTGTAATACTAGTGTTCAGGGTTGTTGATACCAGTGTTCAGGGTTGTTGTAATACCAGTGTTCAGGGTTGTTGTAATACTAGTGTTCAGGGTTGTTGTAATACCAGTGTTCAGGGTTGTTGTAATACCAGTGTTCAGGGTTGTTGTAATACCAGTGTTCAGGTTGTTGTAATACTAGTGTTCAGGGTTGATACCAGTGTTCAGGGTTGTTGTAATACCAGTGTTCAGGGTTGTTGTAATACCAGTGTTCAGGGTTGTTGTAATACCAGTGTTCAGGGTTGTTGTAATACTAGTGTTCAGGGTTGTTGTAATACCAGTGTTCAGGGTTGTTGTAATACCAGTGTTCAGGGGTTGTAATACCAGTGTTCAGGTTGTTGTAATACCAGTGTTCAGGGTTGTTGTAATACCAGTGTTCAGGGTTGTTGTAATACTAGTGTTCAGGGTTGTTGTAATACCAGTGTTCAGGGTTGATACCAGTGTTCAGGGTTGTTGTAATACTAGTGTTCAGGGTTGTAATACTAGTGTTCAGGGTTGTTGTAATACCAGTGTTCAGGTTGTTGTAATACCAGTGTTCAGGGTTGTTAATACAGTGTTCAGGTTGTTGTAATACCAGTGTTCAGGGTTGTTGATACCAGTGTTCAGGGTTGTTGTAATACAGTGTTCAGGGTTGTTGTAATACTAGTGTTCAGGGTTGTTGTAATACCAGTGTTCAGGGTTGTTGATACCAGTGTTCAGGGTTGTTGTCAATACCAGTGTTCAGGGTTGTTGTAATACCAGTGTTCAGGGTTGTTGTAATACTAGTGTTCAGGGTTGTTGTAATACCAGTGTTCAGGGTTGTTGATACCAGTGTTCAGGGTTGTTGTAATACTAGTGTTCAGGGTTGTAATACCAGTGTTCAGGGTTGTTGTAATACTAGTGTTCAGGGTTGTTGTAATACCAGTGTTCAGGGTTGTAATACCAGTGTTCAATACCAGTGTTCAGGGTTGTTGTAATACCAGTGTTCAGGGTTGTACCAGTGTTCAGGGTTGATACTAGTGTTCAGGGTTGTTGTAATACCAGTGTTCAGGGTTGATACCAGTGTTCAGGGTTGTTGTCAATACTAGTGTTCAGGGTTGTTGTAATACCAGTGTTCAGGGTTGTTGTAATACCAGTGTTCAGGGTTGTTGTAATACTAGTGTTCAGGGTTGTTGTAATACCAGTGTTCAGGGTTGTTGTAATACTAGTGTTCAGGGTTGATACCAGTGTTCAGGGTTGTTGTAATAGCAGTGTTCAGGGTTGTTGTAATACCAGTGTTCAGGGTTGTTGTAATTCCAGTGTTCAGGGTTGTTGTAATACTAGTGTTCAGGGTTGTTGTAATACCAGTGTTCAGGGTTGTTGTAATACTAGTGTTCAGGGTTGTTGTAATACCAGTGTTCAGGGTTGTTGTAATACTAGTGTTCAGGGTTGTTGTAATACCAGTGTTCAGGGTTAATACTAGTGTTCAGGGTTGTTGTAATACCAGTGTTCAGGGTTGATACCAGTGTTCAGGGTTGTTGTAATAATAGTGTTCAGGGTCGATGTAATACTAGTGTTCAGGGTTGTTGTAATACCAGTGTTCAGGGTTGTTGTAATACCAGTGTTCAGGGTTGTAATACCAGTGTTCAGGGTTGTAATACCAGTGTTCAGGGTTGTTGTAATACCAGTGTTCAGGGTTGTTGTAATACCCAGTGTTCAGGGTTGTTGTAATACTAGTGTTCAGGGTTGTTGTAATACCAGTGTTCAGGTTGTTGATACCAGTGTTCAGGGTTGTTGTAATACCAGTGTTCAGGGTTGTTTAATACCAGTGTTCAGGGTTGTTGTAATACCAGTGTTCAGGGTTGTTGTTCAATACCAGTGTTCAGGGTTGTTGTAATACTAGTGTTCAGGGTTGTTGTAATACAGTGTTCAGGGTTGTTGTAATACTAGTGTTCAGGGTTGTTGTAATACCAGTGTTCAGGGTTGTAATACTAGTGTTCAGGGTTGTTGTAATATACCAGTGTTCAGGGTTGTTGTAATACTAGTGTTCAGGGTTGTTGTAATACCAGTGTTAAGGGTTGATACTAGTGTTCAGGGTTGTTGTAATACCAGTGTTCAGGGTTGATACTAGTGTTCAGGGTTGTTGTAATAATAGTGTTCAGGGTTGATACTAGTGTTCAGGGTTGTTGTAATACTAGTGTTCAGGGTTGTTGTAATACTAGTGTTCAGGGTTGTTGTAATACCAGTGTTCAGGGTTGTTGTAATACCAGTGTTCAGGGTTGTTGTAATACTAGTGTTCAGGGTTGTTGTAATACTAGTGTTCAGGGTTGATACCAGTGTTCAGGGTTGTTGTAATACCAGTGTTCAGGGTTGTTGTAATACCAGTGTTCAGGGTTGTTGTAATTCCAGTGTTCAGGGTTGTTGTAATACTAGTGTTCAGGGTTGTTGTAATACCAGTGTTCAGGGTTGTTGTAATACCAGTGTTCAGGGTTGTTGTAATACTAGTGTTCAGGGTTGTTGTAATACTAGTGTTCAGGTTGTTGTAATACCAGTGTTCAGGGTTGTTGTAATACCAGTGTTCAGGGTTGTTGTAATACCAGTGTGTTGATACTAGTGTTCAGAGTTGATACTAGTGTTCAGGGTTGTTGTAATACCAGTGTTCAGGGTTGATACCAGTGTTCAGGGTTGTTGTAATGCCAGTGTTCAGGGTTGTTGTAATACCAGTGTTCAGGGTTGTTGTAATACTAGTGTTCAGGGTTGTTGTAATACTAGTGTTCAGGGTTGTTGTAATACCAGTGTTCAGGGTTGTTGTAATACCAGTGTTCAGGGTTAATACTAGTGTTCAGGGTTGTTGTAATACCAGTGTTCAGGGTTGATACCAGTGTTCAGGGTTGTTGTAATAATAGTGTTCAGGGTTGTAATACTAGTGTTCAGGGTTGTTGTAATACTAGTGTTCAGGGTTGTTGTAATACTAGTGTTCAGGGTTGTTGTAATACCAGTGTTCAGGTTGTTGTAATACTAGTGTTCAGGTTGTTGTAATACCAGTGTTCAGGGTTGTTGTAATACCAGTGTTCAGGGTTGATACCAGTGTTCAGGGTTGTTGTAATACCAGTGTTCAGGGTTGTTGTAATACCAGTGTTCAGGGTTGTTGTAATACCAGTGTTCAGGTTGATACCAGTGTTCAGGGTTGTTGTAATACCAGTGTTCAGGGTTGTTGTAATACCAGTGTTCAGGGTTGTTGTAATACCAGTGTTCAGGGTTGTTGTAATACCAGTGTTCAGGGTTGTTGTAATACTAGTGTTCAGGGTTGTTGTAATACTAGTGTTCAGGGTTGTTGTAATACCAGTGTTCAGGGTTGTTGTAATACCAGTGTTCAGGGTTGTTGTAATACCAGTGTTCAGAGTTGATACTAGTGTTCAGAGTTGATACTAGTGTTCAGGGTTGTTGTAATACCAGTGTTCAGGGTTGATACCAGTGTTCAGGGTTGTTGTAATGCCAGTGTTCAGGGTTGTTGTAATACCAGTGTTCAGGGTTGTTGTAATACTAGTGTTCAGGGTTGTTGTAATACTAGTGTTCAGGGTTGTTGTAATACCAGTGTTCAGGGTTGTTGTAATACCAGTGTTCAGGGTTAATACTAGTGTTCAGGGTTGTTGTAATACCAGTGTTCAGGGTTGATACCAGTGTTCAGGGTTGTTGTAATACTAGTGTTCAGGGTTGTTGTAATACTAGTGTTCAGGTTTGATACCAGTGTTCAGGGTTGTTGTAATACTAGTGTTCAGGGTTGTTGTTGTAATACCAGTGTTCAGGGTTGTTGTAATACCAGTGTTCAGGGTTGATACCAGTGTTCAGGGTTGTTGTAATACCAGTGTTCAGGGTTGATACAGTGTTCAGGGTTGTTGTAATACCAGTGTTCAGGGTTGATAATACCAGTGTTCAGGGTTGTTGTAATACTAGTGTTCAGGTTGTTGTAATACCAGTGTTCAGGGTTGTTGTAATACTAGTGTTCAGGGTTGTTGTAATACCAGTGTTCAGGGTTGTTGTAATACTAGTGTTCAGGGTTGTTGTAATACCAGTGTTCAGGGTTGTAATACCAGTGTTCAGGGTTGTTGTAATACCAGTGTTCAGGGTTGTAGTGTTCAGGGTTGTTGTAATACTAGTGTTCAGGGTTGTTGTAATACCAGTGTTCAGGGTTGATACCAGTGTTCAGGGTTGTTGTAATACCAGTGTTCAGGGTTGATACCAGTGTTCAGGGTTGTTGTAATACCAGTGTTCAGGGTTGTAATACCAGTGTTCAGGGTTGTTGTAATACTAGTGTTCAGGGTTGTTGTAATACTAGTGTTCAGGGTTGTTGTAATACCAGTGTTCAGGGTTGTTGTAATACCAGTGTTCAGGGTTGTTGTAATACCAGTGTTCAGGGTTGTTGTAATACTAGTGTTCAGGGTTGATACCAGTGTTCAGGGTTGTTGTAATACCAGTGTTCAGGGTTGTAATACCAGTGTTCAGGGTTGTTGTAATACCAGTGTTCAGGGTTGTTGTAATACTAGTGTTCAGGGTTGTTGTAATACTAGTGTTCAGGGTTGTTGTAATACTAGTGTTCAGGGTTGTTGTAATACCAGTGTTCAGGGTTGTTGTAATACCAGTGTTCAGGGTTGTTGTTACCAGTGTTCAGGGTTGATACTAGTGTTCAGGGTTGTTGTAATACCAGTGTTCAGGGTTGATACCAGTGTTCAGGGTTGTTGTAATACTAGTGTTCAGGGTTGTTGTAATACCAGTGTTCAGGGTTGTTGTAATACTAGTGTTCAGGGTTGTTAATAGTGTTCAGGGGTTAATACTAGTGTTCAGGGTTGTTGTAATACCAGTGTTCAGGGTTGTTGATACTAGTGTTCAGGGTTGTTGTAATACCAGTGTTCAGGGTTGATACTAGTGTTCAGGGTTGTTGTAATACCAGTGTTCAGGGTTGTTGTAATACTAGTGTTCAGGGTTGATACCAGTGTTCAGGGTTGTTGTAATACCAGTGTTCAGGGTTGATACAGTGTTCAGGGTTGTTGTAATACCAGTGTTCAGGGTTGTTGTAATACTAGTGTTCAGGGTTGTTGATACTGATACCAGTGTTCAGGGTTGTTGTAATACTAGTGTTCAGGGTTGTTGTAATACCAGTGTTCAGGGTTGTTGTAATACTAGTGTTCAGGGTTGTTGTAATACCAGTGTTCAGGGTTGTTGTAATACCAGTGTTCAGGTTGTTGTAATACCAGTGTTCAATACCAGTGTTCAGGGTTGTTGTAATACTAGTGTTCAGGTTGTTGTAATACCAGTGTTAATACTAGTGTTCAGGGTTGTTGTAATACCAGTGTTCAGGGTTCAGGGTTGTTGTAATATACAGGGTTGATACAGTGTTCAGGGTTGTAATATAGTGTTCAGGTTGTTGTAATACTAGTGTTCAGGGTTGTTGTAATACCAGTGTTCAGGGTTGTTGTAATACTAGTGTTCAGGGTTGTTGTAATACCAGTGTTCAGGGTTGTTGTAATACAGTGTTCAGGGTTGATACCAGTGTTCAGGGTTGTTGTAATACCAGTGTTCAGGGTTGTTGTAATACCAGTGTTCAGGGTTGTTGTAATACCAGTGTTCAGGGTTGTTGTAATACTAGTGTTCAGGGTTGTTGTAATACCAGTGTTCAGGGTTGTTGTAATACCAGTGTTCAGGGTTGTTGTAATACCAGTGTTCAGGGTTGTTGTAATACTAGTGTTCAGGGTTGTTGTAATACCAGTGTTCAGGGTTGTTGTAATACCAGTGTTCAGGGTTGTTGTAATACCAGTGTTCAGAGTTGATACTAGTGTTCAGGGTTGTTGTAATACCAGTGTTCAGGGTTGATACCAGTGTTCAGGGTTGTTGTAATGCCAGTGTTCAGGGTTGTTGTAATACCAGTGTTCAGGGTTGTTGTAATACTAGTGTTCAGGGTTGTTGTAATACTAGTGTTCAGGGTTGTTGTAATACCAGTGTTCAGGGTTGTTGTAATACCAGTGTTCAGGGTTAATACTAGTGTTCAGGGTTGTTGTAATACCAGTGTTCAGGGTTGATACCAGTGTTCAGGGTTGTTGTAATAATAGTGTTCAGGGTTGTTGTAATACTAGTGTTCAGGGTTGTTGTAATACTAGTGTTCAGGGTTGTTGTAATACTAGTGTTCAGGGTTGTTGTAATACCAGTGTTCAGGGTTGTTGTAATACTAGTGTTCAGGGTTGTTAATAGTGTTCCAGTGTTCAGGGTTGATACCAGTGTTCAGGGTTGTTGTAATACCAGTGTTCAGGGTTGTTGTAATACCAGTGTTCAGGGTTGTTGTAATACCAGTGTTCAGGGTTGTTGTAATACTAGTGTTCAGGGTTGTTGTAATACCAGTGTTCAGGGTTGTTGTAATACCAGTGTTCAGGGTTGTTGTAATACCAGTGTTCAGGGTTGTTGTAATACCAGTGTTCAGGGTTGTTGTAATACTAGTGTTCAGGGTTGTTGTAATACTAGTGTTCAGGGTTGTTGTAATACTAGTGTTCAGGGTTGTTGTAATACCAGTGTTCAGGGTTGTTGTAATACCAGTGTTCAGAGTTGATACTAGTGTTCAGAGTTGATACTAGTGTTCAGGGTTGTTGTAATACCAGTGTTCAGGGTTGATACCAGTGTTCAGGGTTGTTGTAATGCCAGTGTTCAGGGTTGTTGTAATACCAGTGTTCAGGGTTGTTGTAATACTAGTGTTCAGGGTTGTTGTAATACTAGTGTTCAGGGTTGTTGTAATACCAGTGTTCAGGGTTGTTGTAATACCAGTGTTCAGGGTTAATACTAGTGTTCAGGGTTGTTGTAATACCAGTGTTCAGGGTTGATACCAGTGTTCAGGGTTGTTGTAATAATAGTGTTCAGGGTCGATGTAATACTAGTGTTCAGGGTTGTTGTAATACTAGTGTTCAGGGTTGTTGTAATACTAGTGTTCAGGGTTGTTGTTGTGTTCAGGTTGTTTAATACTAGTGTTCAGGGTTGTTGTAATACCAGTGTTCAGGGTTGATACCAGTGTTCAGGGTTGTTGTAATAATAGTGTTCAGGGTTGTTGTAATACCAGTGTTCAGAGTTGATACTAGTGTTCAGGGTTGTTGTAATACCAGTGTTCAGGGTTGATACCAGTGTTCAGGGTTGTTGTAATGCCAGTGTTCAGGGTTGTTGTAATACCAGTGTTCAGGGTTGTTGTAATACCAGTGTTCAGGGTTGTTGTAATACCAGTGTTCAGGGGGGTTCAGGGTTAATACCAGTGTTCAGGGTTGTTGTAATACCAGTGTTCAGGGTTGTTGTAATACTAGTGTTCAGGGTTGTTGTAATACCAGTGTTCAGGGTTGTTGTAATACCAGTGTTCAGGGTTGTTGTAATACTAGTGTTCAGGGTTGTTGTAATACTAGTGTTCAGGGTTGATACCAGTGTTCAGGGTTGTTGTAATACCAGTGTTCAGGGTTGTTGTAATACTAGTGTTCAGGGTTGTAATACCAGTGTTTGTTAATACCAGTGTTCAGGGTTGTTGTAATACCAGTGTTCAGGGTTGTTGTTGTCAATGTTGATACCAGTGTTCAGGGTTGTTGTAATACCAGTGTTCAGGGTTGTTGTAATACCAGTGTTCAGGGTTGTTGTAATACAATGTTGATACCAGTGTTCAGGGTTGTTGTAATACCAGTGTTCAGGGTTGTAATACCAGTGTTAATACCAGTGTTCAGGGTTGTTGTAATACTAGTGTTCAGGGTTGTTGTAATACCAGTGTTCAGGGTTGTTGTAATACTAGTGTTCAGGGTTGTTGTAATACTAGTGTTCAGGGTTGTTGTAATACCAGTGTTCAGGGTTGTTGTAATACCAGTGTTCAGGTTGTTAATACCAGTGTTCAGGGTTGTTGTAATACCAGTGTTCAGGGTTGATACCAGTGTTCAGGGTTGTTGTAATAATAGTGTTCAGGGTCGATGTAATACTAGTGTTCAGGGTTGTTGTAATACTAGTGTTCAGGGTTGTTGTAATACCAGTGTTCAGGGTTGTTGTAATACCAGTGTTCAGGGTTAATACTAGTGTTCAGGGTTGTTGTAATACCAGTGTTCAGGGTTGATACCAGTGTTCAGAGTTGATACTAGTGTTCAGGGTAGTTGTAATACCAGTGTTCAGGGTTGATACCAGTGTTCAGGGTTGTTGTAATACCAGTGTTCAGGGTTGTTGTAATACCAGTGTTCAGGGTTGTTGTAATACTAGTGTTCAGGGTTGTTGTAATACTAGTGTTCAGGGTTGTTGTAATACCAGTGTTCAGGGTTGTTGTAATACCAGTGTTCAGGGTTAATACTAGTGTTCAGGGTTGTTGTAATACCAGTGTTCAGGGTTGATACCAGTGTTCAGGGTTGTTGTAATAATAGTGTTCAGGGTTGTTGTAATACTAGTGTTCAGGGTTGTTGTAATACTAGTGTTCAGGGTTGTTGTAATACTAGTGTTCAGGGTTGTTGAAATACTAGTGTTCAGAGTTGTTGAAATACTAGTGTTCAGTGTTGATACCAGTGTTCAGGGTTGTTGTAATACCAGTGTTCAGGGTTGATACTAGTGTTCAGTGTTGATACCAGTGTTCAGGGTTGTTGTAATACTAGTGTTCAGGGTTGTTGTAATACTAATGGTCAATGTTGATACCAGTGTTCAGGGTTGATACCAGTGTTCAGGGTTGATACCAGTGTTCAGGGTTGATGTAATACTAGTGTTCAGGGTTGTTGTAATACTAATGGTCAATGTTGATACCAGTGTTCAGGGTTGATACCAGTGTTCAGGGTTGATACCAGTGTTCAGGGTTGTTGTAATACCAGTGTTCAGGGTTGATACCAGTGTTCAGGGTTGTTGTAATACCAGTGTTCAGGGTTGTTGTAATACCAGTGTTCAGGGTTGTTGTAATACTAGTGTTCAGGGTTGTTGTAATACCAGTGTTCAGGGTTGTTGTAATACCAGTGTTCAGGGTTGTTGTAATACCAGTGTTCAGGGTTAATACTAGTGTTCAGGGTTGTTGTAATACCAGTGTTCAGGGTTGTTGTAATACCAGTGTTCAGGGTTGTTGTAATACCAGTGTTCAGAGTTGATACTAGTGTTCAGAGTTGATACTAGTGTTCAGGGTTGTTGTAATACCAGTGTTCAGGGTTGTTGTAATACCAGTGTTCAGGGTTGTTGTAATACCAGTGTTCAGGGTTGTTGTAATACTAGTGTTCAGGGTTGTTGTAATACTAGTGTTCAGGGTTGTTGTAATACCAGTGTTCAGGGTTGTTGTAATACCAGTGTTCATACTAGTGTTCAGGGTTGTTGTAATACCAGTGTTCAGGGTTGATACCAGTGTTCAGGGTTGTTGTAATAATAGTGTTCAGGGTCGATGTAATACCAGTGTTCAGGGTTGTTGTAATACTAGTGTTCAGGGTTGTTGTAATACTAGTGTTCAGGGTTGTTGTAATACTAGTGTTAGTGTGATACCAGTGTTCAGGGTTGTACCAGTGTTAATACTAGTGTTCAGGGTTGTTGTAATACCAGTGTTCAGGGTTGTTGTAATACCAGTGTTCAGGGTTGTTGTAATACCAGTGTGTGATACCAGTGGGTTGTTTGTAATACCAGTGTTCAGGGTTGATACTAGTGTTCAGGGTTGTTGTAATACTAGTGTTCAGGGTTGTACTAGTGATACAGTGTTCAGGGTTGTTGTAATACCAGTGTTCAGGGGGTTGATACCAGTGTTCAGGGGTTGTAATACCAGTGTTCAGGGTTGATACCAGTGTTCAGGGTTGTTGTAATACCAGTGTTCAGGGTTGTTGTAATACCAGTGTTCAGGGTTGTTGTAATACTAGTGTTCAGGGTTGTTGTAATACTAGTGTTCAGGGTTGTTGTAATACTAGTGTTCAGGGTTGTTGTAATACAGTGTTCAGGGTTGTTGTAATACCAGTGTTCAGGGTTGTTGTAATACCAGTGTTCAGAGTTGATACTAGTGTTCAGGGTTGTTGTAATACAGTGTTCAGGGTTGTTGTAATACCAGTGTTCAGGGTTGTTGTAATACCAGTGTTCAGGGTTGTTGTAATACCAGTGTTCAGGGTTGTTGTAATACCAGTGTTCAGGGTTGTTGTAATACTAGTGTTCAGGGTTGTTGTAATACTAGTGTTCAGGGTTGTTGTAATACCAGTGTTCAGGGTTGTTGTAATACCAGTGTTCAGGGTTGTTGTAATACTAGTGTTCAGGGTTGTTGTTCAGGGTTGATACCAGTGTTCAGGGTTGTTGTAATACCAGTGTTCAGGGTTGATACCAGTGTTCAGGGTTGTTGTAATACCAGTGTTGTGATACAGTGTTCAGGGTTGTTGTAATACTAGTGTTCAGGGTTGTTGTAATACCAGTGTTCAGGGTTGTTGTAATACCAGTGTTCAGGGTTGTTGTAATACTAGTGTTCAGGGTTGATACTAGTGTTCAGGGTTGTTGTAATACTAGTGTTCAGTGTTTCAGTGTTCAGGGTTGTTGTAATACCAGTGTTGTTCAGTGTTGTTGTAATACTAGTGTTCAGGGGTTGATACCAGTGTTCAGGGTTGTTGTAATACCAGTGTTCAGGGTTGTTGATACCAGTGTTCAGGGTTGTTGTAATACCAGTGTTCAGGGTTGATACTAGTGTTCAGGGGTTGTTGTTAATACCAGTGTTCAGGGTTGTTGTAATACCAGTGTTCAGGGTTGATACCAGTGTTCAGGGTTGTTGTAATACCAGTGTTCAGGGTTGTTGTAATACCAGTGTTCAGGTTGTTGTAATACTAGTGTTCAGGGTTGTTGTAATACTAGTGTTCAGGGTTGTTGTAATACTAGTGTTCAGGGTTGTTGTAATACTAGTGTTCAGGGTTGTTGTAATACAGTGTTCAGGGTTGTTGAAATACTAGTGTTCAGGGATACCAGTGTTCAGGGTTGTTGTAATAGTGTTCAGGGTTGATACCAGTGTTCAGGGTTGTTGTAATACCAGTGTTCAGGGTTGTTGTAATACTAGTGTTCAGGGGTTGTTGTTGTAATACCAGTGTTCAGGGGTTGATACCAGTGTTCAGGGTTGTTGATACCAGTGTTCAGGGTTGTTGTAGTGTTCAGGGTTAATACTAGTGTTCAGTGTTGTTGATACCAGTGTTCAGGGTTGATACCAGTGTTCAATACCAGTGTTCAGGGTTGTTGTGTTAGGGTTGTTGTAATACTAGTGTTCAGGGTTGTTGTAATACCAGTGTTCAGGGTTGTTGTAATACCAGTGTTCAGGGTTGTTGTAATACCAGTGTTCAGGGTTGTTGTAATACTAGTGTTCAGGGTTGTTGTAATACAGTGTTCAGGGTTGTTGTAATACAGTGTTCAGGGTTGTTGTAATACCAGTGTTCAGGGTTGTTGTAATACCAGTGTTCAGAGTTGATACTAGTGTTCAGAGTTGATACTAGTGTTCAGGGTTGTTGTAATACCAGTGTTCAGGGTTGATACCAGTGTTCAGGGTTGTTGTAATGCCAGTGTTCAGGGTTGTTGTAATACCAGTGTTCAGGGTTGTTGTAATACTAGTGTTCAGGGTTGTTGTAATACTAGTGTTCAGGGTTGTTGTAATACCAGTGTTCAGGGTTGTTGTAATACCAGTGTTCAGGGTTAATACTAGTGTTCAGGGTTGTTGTAATACCAGTGTTCAGGGTTGATACCAGTGTTCAGGGTTGTTGTAATAATAGTGTTCAGGGTCGATGTAATACTAGTGTTCAGGGTTGTTGTAATACTAGTGTTCAGGGTTGTTGTAATACTAGTGTTCAGGGTTGTTGAAATACTAGTGTTCAGAGTTGTTGAAATACTAGTGTTCAGTGTTGATACCAGTGTTCAGGGTTGTTGTAATACCAGTGTTCAGGGTTGATACTAGTGTTCAGGGTTGATACTAGTGTTCAGTGTTGATACCAGTGTTCAGGGTTGTTGTAATACTAGTGTTCAGGGTTGTTGTAATACTAGTGTTCAGGGTTGTTGTGTTCAGGGTTGTTGTAATACCAGTGTTCAGGGTTGTTGTAATACCAGTGTTCAGGGTTGTTGTAATACTAGTGTTCAGGGTTGTTGTAATACTAGTGTTCAGGGTTGTTGTAATACTAGTGTTCAGGGTTGTTGTAATACTAGTGTTCAGGGTTGTTGTAATACCAGTGTTCAGGGTTGATACTAGTGTTCAGGGTTGTTGTAATACCAGTGTTCAGGGTTGATACCAGTGTTCAGGGTTGTTGTAATACCAGTGTTCAGGGGTTGTAATACCAGTGTTCAGGGTTGTTGTAATACTAGTGTTCAGGGGGTTGTTGTAATACTAGTGTTCAGGGTTGTTGTTCAGGGTTGTTGTAATACAGTGTTCAGTGTTCAGTGGGTTGTTGTAATACCAGTGTTCAGGGTTGATACTAGTGTTCAGGGTTGTTGTAATACCAGTGTTCAGGGTTGATACCAGTGTTCAGGGTTGTTGTAATACTAGTGTTCAGGGTTGTTGTAATACCAGTGTTCAGGGTTGTTGTAATACTAGTGTTCAGGGTTGTTGTAATACTAGTGTTCAGGGTTGTTGTAATACTAGTGTTCAGGTTGTTGATACCAGTGTTCAGGGTTAATACTAGTGTTCAGGGTTGTTGTAATACCAGTGTTCAGGGTTGTAATACTAGTGTTCAGGGTTGTTGTAATACCAGTGTTCAGGGTACCAGTGTTGTAATACCAGTGTTCAGGGTTGTTGTAATACCAGTGTTCAGGGTTGTTGTAATACAGTGTTCAGGGTTGTTGTAATACCAGTGTTCAGGGTTGTTGTAATACCAGTGTTCAGGGTTGTTGTAATACCAGTGTTCAGGGTTGTTGTAATACCAGTGTTCAGGGTTGTTGTAATACCAGTGTTCAGGGTTGTAATACCAGTGTTTGTAATACCAGTGTTCAGGGTTGTTGTAATACCAGTGTTCAGGGTTGATACCAGTGTTCAGGGTTGTTGTAATACCAGTGTTCAGGGTTGTTGTAATACCAGTGTTCAGGGTTGATACTAGTGTCAGGGTTGTTGTAATACCAGTGTTCAGGGTAGTGTTCAGGGTTGTTGTAATACCAGTGTTCAGGGTTGTTGTAATACTAGTGTTCAGGGTTGTTGTAATACAGTGTTCAGGGTTGTTGTAATACCAGTGTTCAGGGTTGTTGTAATACCAGTGTTCAGGGTTGTTGTAATACCAGTGTTCAGGGTTGATACAGTGTTCAGGTTGTTGTAATACCAGTGTTCAGTGTTCAGGGTTGTTGTAATACCAGTGTTCAGGGTTGTACCAGTGTTCAGGGTTGTTGTAATACCAGTGTTCAGGGTTGTTGTAATACCAGTGTTCAGGGTTGTTGTAATACTAGTGTTCAGGGTTGTTGTAATACTAGTGTTCAGGGTTGTTGTAATACCAGTGTTCAGGGTTGTTGTAATACCAGTGTTCAGGGTTAATACTAGTGTTCAGGGTTGTTGTAATACCAGTGTTCAGGGTTGATACCAGTGTTCAGGGTTGTTGTAATAATAGTGTTCAGGGTTGTAATACTAGTGTTCAGGGTTGTTGTAATACTAGTGTTCAGGGTTGTTGTAATACTAGTGTTCAGGTTGTTGAAATACCAGTGTTCAGTGTAATACAGTGTTCAGTGTAATACCAGTGTTCAGGGGTTGATACCAGTGTTCAGGGTTGTTGTAATACCAGTGTTCAGGGTTGTTGTAATACTAGTGTTCAGGGTTGTTGTAATACTAGTGTCAGGGTTGATACCAGTGTTCAGGGTTGATACCAGTGTTCAGGGTTGATACCAGTGTTCAGGGTTGTTGTAATACTAGTGTTCAGGGTTGTTGTATATACCAGTGTTCAGGGTTGATACCAGTGTTCAGGGTTGATACCAGTGTTCAGGGTTGTTGTAATACCAGTGTTCAGGGTTGATACCAGTGTTCAGGGTTGTTGTAATACTAGTGTTCAGGGTTGTTGTAATACTAGTGTTCAGGGTTGTTGTAATACCAGTGTTCAGGGTTGTTGTAATACCAGTGTTCAGGGTTGTTGTAATACCAGTGTTAATACTAGTGTTCAGGGTTGTTGTAATACCAGTGTTCAGGGTTGTTGTAATACCAGTGTTCAGGGGTGTAATACCAGTGTTGATACCAGTAATACCAGTGTTCAGGGTTGTTGTAATACCAGTGTTCAGGGTTGTACCAGTGTTCAGGGTTGTTGTAATGCCAGTGTTCAGGGTTGTTGTAATACCAGTGTTCAGGGTTGTTGTAATACTAGTGTTCAGGGTTGTTGTAATACCAGTGTTCAGGGTTGTTGTAATACCAGTGTTCAGTGGTTGTTGTAATACCAGTGTTCAGGGTTGATACCAGTGTTCAGGGTTGTTGTAATAATAGTGTTCAGGGTCGATGTAATACTAGTGTTCAGGGTTGTTGTAATACTAGTGTTCAGGGTTGTTGTAATACTAGTGTTCAGGGTTGTTGTAATACCAGTGTTCAGGGTTGTTGATACCAGTGTTCAGGGTGGTTGTAATAATAGTGTTCAGGGTCGATGTAATACTAGTGTTCAGGGTTGTTGTAATACTAGTGTTCAGGGTTGTTGTAATACTAATGGTCAATGTTGATACCAGTGTTCAGGGTTGATACCAGTGTTCAGGGTTGATACCAGTGTTCAGGGTTGATGTAATACTAGTGTTCAGGGTTGTTGTAATACTAATGGTCAATGTTGATACCAGTGTTCAGGGTTGATACCAGTGTTCAGGGTTGATACCAGTGTTCAGGGTTGTTGTAATACCAGTGTTCAGGGTTGATACCAGTGTTCAGGGTTGTTGTAATACTAGTGTTCAGGGTTGTTGTAATACCAGTGTTCAGGGTTGTTGTAATACCAGTGTTCAGGGTTGTTGTAATACTAGTGTTCAGGGTTGTTGTAATACTAGTGTTCAGGGTTGTTGTAATACTAGTGTTCAGGGTTGTTGTAATACCAGTGTTCAGGGTTGTTGTAATACCAGTGTTCAGAGTTGATACTAGTGTTCAGAGTTGATACTAGTGTTCAGGGTTGTTGTAATACCAGTGTTCAGGGTTGATACCAGTGTTCAGGGTTGTTGTAATGCCAGTGTTCAGGGTTGTTGTAATACCAGTGTTCAGGGTTGTTGTAATACTAGTGTTCAGGGTTGTTGTAATACTAGTGTTCAGGGTTGTTGTAATACCAGTGTTCAGGGTTGTTGTAATACCAGTGTTCAGGGTTAATACTAGTGTTCAGGGTTGTTGTAATACCAGTGTTCAGGGTTGATACCAGTGTTCAGGGTTGTTGTAATAATAGTGTTCAGGGTCGATGTAATACTAGTGTTCAGGGTTGTTGTAATACTAGTGTTCAGGGTTGTTGTAATACTAGTGTTCAGGGTTGTTGAAATACTAGTGTTCAGGGTTGTTGAAATACTAGTGTTCAGTGTTGATACCAGTGTTCAGGGTTGTTGTAATACCAATACCAGTGTTCAGGGTTGATACTAGTGTTCAGTGTTGATACCAGTGTTCAGGTGTTGTAATACCAGTGTTCAGGTTGTTGTAATACCAGTGTTCAGGGTTGTTGTAATACCAGTGTTCAGGGTTGTAATACTAGTGTTCAGGGTTGTTGTAATACCAGTGTTCAGGTTGTTGTAATACAGTGTTCAGTAATACCAGTGTTCAGGGTTGTTGTAATACCAGTGTTCAGGGTGATACTAGTGTTCAGGGTTGTTGTAATACTAGTGTTCAGGGTTGATACCAGTGTTCAGGGTTGTTGTAATACCAGTGTTCAGGGTTGTTGTAATACCAGTGTTCAGGGTTGTTGTAATACTAGTGTTCAGGGTTGATACCAGTGTTCAGGGTTGTAATACCAGTGTTCAGGGTTGATACTAGTGTTCAGGGTTGTTGTAATACCAGTGTTCAGGGTTGTTGTAATACAGTGTTCAGGTTGTTGTACCAGTGTAATACCAGTGTTCAGGGTTGTTGTAATACTAGTGTTCAGGGTTGTTGTAATACCAGTGTTCAGGGGTTGTTGTAATACAGTGTTCAGTGTTCAGTGGGTTGTTGTAATACCAGTGTTCAGGGTTGTTGTAATACTAGTGTTCAGGGTTGTTGTAATACCAGTGTTCAGGGTTGTTGTAATACTAGTGTTCAGGGTTGTTGTAATACTAGTGTTCAGGGTTGTTGTAATACCAGTGTTCAGGGTTGTTGTAATACCAGTGTTCAGGGTTGTTGTAATAGTGTTCAGGTTGATACTAGTGTTCAGGGTTGTTGTAATACCAGTGTTCAGGGTTGATACCAGTGTTCAGGGTTGTTGTAATACCAGTGTTCAGGGTTGTTGTAATACCAGTGTTCAGGGTTGTTGTACCAGTGTTCAGGGTTGTTGTAATACCAGTGTTCAGGGTTGTTGTAATACTAGTGTTCAGGGTTGTTGTAATACTAGTGTTCAGGGTTGTTGTAATACCAGTGTTCAGGGTTGTTGTAATACCAGTGTTCAGGGTTAATACTAGTGTTCAGGGTTGTTGTAATACCAGTGTTCAGGGTTGATACCAGTGTAATACTAGTGTTCAGGGTTGTTGTAATACTAGTGTTCAGGGTTGTTGTAATACTAGTGTTCAGGGTTGTTGTAATACTAGTGTTCAGGGTTGTTGAAATACTAGTGTTCCGAGTTGTTGAAATACTAGTGTTCAGTGTTGATACCAGTGTTCAGGGTTGTTGTAATACCAGTGTTCAGGGTTGATACTAGTGTTCAGTGTTGATACCAGTGTTCAGGGTTGTTGTAATACCAGTGTTCAGGGTTGATACCAGTGTTCAGGGTTGTTGTAATACCAGTGTTCAGGGTTGATACCAGTGTTCAGGGTTGATACTAGTGTTCAGGGTTGTTGTAATACCAGTGTTCAGGGTTGTTGTAATACCAGTGTTCAGGGTTGTTGTAATACTAGTGTTCAGGGTTGATACTAGTGTTCAGGGTTGTTGTAATACTAGTGTTCAGGGTTGATACCAGTGTTCAGGGTTGTTGTAATACCAGTGTTCAGGGTTGTTGTAATACTAGTGTTCAGGGTTGTTGTAATACTAATGGTCAATGTTGATACTAGTGTTCAGGGTTGTTGTAATACCAGTGTTCAGGGTTGATACTACTGTTCAGGGTTGTTGTAATACCAGTGTTCAGGGTTGATACTAGTGTTCAGGGTTGTTGTAATACCAGTGTTCAGGGTTGATACTAGTGTTCAGGGTTGTTGTAATACTAGTGTTCAGGGTTGTTGTAATACTAGTGTTCAGGTTTGATACCAGTGTTCAGGGTTAATACTAGTGTTCAGGGTTGTTGTAATACCAGTGTTCAGGTTGATACTAGTGTTCAGGGTTGTTGTAATACCAGTGTTCAGGGTTGATACTAGTGTTCAGGGTTGTTGTAATACTAGTGTTCAGGGTTGTTGTAATACTAGTGTTCAGGTTTGATACCAGTGTTCAGGGTTGTTGTAATACCAGTGTTCAGGGTTGATACTAGTGTTCAGGGTTGTTGTAATACCAGTGTTCAGGTTGTTGTAATACTAGTGTTCAGGTTTGATACCAGTGTTCAGGTTTGATACCAGTGTTCAGGGTTGTTGTAATACAGTGTTCAGGTTTGATACCAGTGTTCAGGGTTGTTGTAATACTAGTGTTCAGGGTTGTTGTAATACCAGTGTTCAGGGTTGATTAGTGTTCAGGGTTGTTGTAATACCAGTGTTCAGGGTTGTTGTAATACTAGTGTTCAGGGTTGTTGTAATACCAGTGTTAAGGGTTGATACTAGTGTTCAGGGTTGTTGTAATACCAGTGTTCAGGGTTGATACTAGTGTTCAGGCTTGTTGTAATACTAGTGTTCAGGGTTGTTGTAATACCAGTGTTAAGGGTTGATACTAGTGTTCAGGGTTGTTGTAATACCAGTGTTCAGGGTTGATACTAGTGTTCAGGGTTTAATAATAGTGTTCAGGGTTGATACTAGTGTTCAGGGTTGTTGTAATACTAGTGTTCAGGGTTGTTGTAATACTAGTGTTCAGGGTTGTTGTAATACCAGTGTTCAGGGTTGTTGTAATAC
The DNA here is from genome assembly GCF_034236695.1 of Oncorhynchus nerka. Lineage (NCBI taxonomy): Eukaryota > Metazoa > Chordata > Actinopteri > Salmoniformes > Salmonidae > Oncorhynchus > Oncorhynchus nerka. Next base: position 110,435 of record NW_027040428.1, read on the forward strand.
TAGTGTTCAGGGTTGTTGTAATACCAGTGTTCAGGGTTGTTGTAATACTAGTGTTCAGGGTTGATACCAGTGTTCAGGGTTGTTGTAATACCAGTGTTCAGGGTTGTTGTAATACCAGTGTTCAGGGTTGTTGTAATACTAGTGTTCAGGGTTGTTGTAATACCAGTGTTCAGGGGTTGTAATACCAGTGTTCAGGGTTGTTGTAATACTAGTGTTCAGGGTTGTTGTAATACTAGTGTTCAGGGTTGTTGTAATACTAGTGTTCAGGGTTGTTGTAATACTAGTGTTCAGGGTTGTTGTAATACCAGTGTTCAGGGTTGTTGTAATACCAGTGTTCAGGGTTGTTGTAATACCAGTGTTCAGAGTTGATACTAGTGTTCAGAGTTGATACTAGTGTTCAGGGTTGTTGTAATACCAGTGTTCAGGGTTGATACCAGTGTTCAGGGTTGTTGTAATGCCAGTGTTCAGGGTTGTTGTAATACCAGTGTTCAGGGTTGTTGTAATACTAGTGTTCAGGGTTGTTGTAATACTAGTGTTCAGGGTTGTTGTAATACCAGTGTTCAGGGTTGTTGTAATACCAGTGTTCAGGGTTAATACTAGTGTTCAGGGTTGTTGTAATACCAGTGTTCAGGGTTGATACCAGTGTTCAGGGTGGTTGTAATAATAGTGTTCAGGGTCGATGTAATACTAGTGTTCAGGGTTGTTGTAATACTAGTGTTCAGGGTTGTTGTAATACTAGTGTTCAGGGTTGTTGTAATACCAGTGTTCAGGGTTGATACTAGTGTTCAGTGTTGATACCAGTGTTCAGGGTTGTTGTAATACCAGTGTTCAGGTGTTCAGTGTTGATACCAGTGTTCAGGGTTGTTGTAATACCAGTGTTCAGGGTTGATACCAGTGTTCAGGGTTGTTGTAATACCAGTGTTCATACTAGTGTTCAGGGTTGTTGTAATACTAGTGTTCAGGGTTGTTGTAATACCAGTGTTCAGGGTTGTTGTAATACCAGTGTTAATACTAGTGTTCAGGGTTGTTGTAATACCAGTGTTCAGGTTGATACTAGTGTTCAGGGTTGTTGTAATACCAGTGTTCAGGGTTGATACCAGTGTTCAGGGTTGTTGTAATACTAGTGTTCAGGGTTGTTGTAGTGTTCAATACCAGTGTTCAGGGTTGTTGTAATACCAGTGTTCAGGGTTGTTGTAATACCAGTGTTCAGGGTTGTTGTAATACAGTGGGTTGTTGTAATACCAGTGTTCAGGGTTGTTGTAATACTAGTGTTCAGGGTTGATACCAGTGTTCAGGGTTGTTGTAATACCAGTGTTCAGGGTTGTTGTAATACCAGTGTTCAGGGTTGTTGTAATACCAGTGTTCAGGGTTGATACTAGTGTTCAGGGTTGTTGTAATACCAGTGTTCAGGGTTGTTGTAATACTAGTGTTCAGGGTTGTTGTAATACCAGTGTTAAGGGTTGATACTAGTGTTCAGGGTTGTTGTAATACCAGTGTTCAGGGTTGTTGTAATACTAGTGTTCAGGGTTGTTGTTCAGGGTTAATACTAGTGTTCAGGGTTGTTGTAATACTAGTGTTCAGGGTTGTTGTAATACTAGTGTTCAGGGTTGTTGTAATACCAGTGTTCAGGGTTGTTGTAATACCAGTGTTCAGGGTTGTTGTAATACCAGTGTTCAGGGTTGTGTTAATACTAGTGTTCAGGGTTGTTGTAATACCAGTGTGATACCAGTGTTCAGGGTTGTTGTAATGCCAGTGTTCAGGGTTGTTGTAATACCAGTGTTCAGGGTTGTTGTAATACTAGTGTTCAGGGTTGTTGTAATACTAGTGTTCAGGGTTGTTGTAATACCAGTGTTCAGGGTTGTTGTAATACCAGTGTTCAGGGTTAATACTAGTGTTCAGGGTTGTTGTAATACCAGTGTTCAGGGTTGATACCAGTGTTCAGGGTTGTTGTAATACTAGTGTTCAGGGTTGTTGTAATACCAGTGTTCAGGGTTGTTGTAATACCAGTGTTCAGGGTTGTTGTAATACCAGTGTTCAGGGTTGTTGTAATACTAGTGTTCAGGGTTGTTGTAATACTAGTGTTCAGGGTTGTTGTAATACTAGTGTTCAGGGTTGTTGTAATACTAGTGTTCAGGGTTGTTGTAATACCAGTGTTCAGGGTTGTTGTAATACCAGTGTTCAGGGTTGTTGTAATACCAGTGTTCAGAGTTGATACTAGTGTTCAGAGTTGATACTAGTGTTCAGGGTTGTTGTAATACCAGTGTTCAGGGTTGATACCAGTGTTCAGGGTTGTTGTAATGCCAGTGTTCAGGGTTGTTGTAATACCAGTGTTCAGGGTTGTTGTAATACTAGTGTTCAGGGTTGTTGTAATACTAGTGTTCAGGGTTGTTGTAATACCAGTGTTCAGGGTTGTTGTAATACCAGTGTTCAGGGTTAATACTAGTGTTCAGGGTTGTTGTAATACCAGTGTTCAGGGTTGATACCAGTGTTCAGGGTTGGTTGTAATAATAGTGTTCAGGGTCGATGTAATACTAGTGTTCAGGGTTGTTGTAATACTAGTGTTCAGGGTTGTTGTAATACTAGTGTTCAGGGTTGTTGAAATACTAGTGTTCAGAGTTGTTGAAATACTAGTGTTCAGTGTTGATACCAGTGTTCAGGGTTGTTGTAATACCAGTGTTCAGGGTTGATACCAGTGTTCAGGGTTGATACTGTGTTCAGTGTTGATACCAGTGTTCAGGGTTGTTGTAATACCAGTGTTCAGGGTTGATACCAGTGTTCAGGGTTGTTGTAATACCAGTGTTCAGGGTTGATACTAGTGTTCAGGGTTGTTGTAATAGTGTTCAGGGTTGTTGTAATACCAGTGTTCAGGGTTGTTGTAATACCAGTGTTCAGGGGTGTTCAGGGTTGTTGTAATACCAGTGTTCAGAGTTGATACTAGTGTTCAGGGTTGTTGTAATACCAGTGTTCAGGGTTGATACTAGTGTTCAGGGTTGTTGTAATACTAGTGTTCAGGGTTGTTGTAATACTAGTGTTCAGGGTTGATACCAGTGTTCAGGGTTGTTGTAATAGTGTTCAGGGTTGATACTAGTGTTCAGGGTTGTTGTAATACCAGTGTTCAGGGTTTTACCAGTGTTCAGGTTTAATACCAGTGTTCAGGGTTGTTGTAATACTAGTGTTCAGGGTTGTTGTTTGTAATACCAGTGTTCAGGGTTGTTGTAATACTAGTGTTCAGGGTTGTTGTAATACCAGTGTTCAGGGTTGATACTAGTGTTCAGGGTTGTTGTAATACCAGTGTTCAGGGTTGTTGTAATACCAGTGTTCAGGGGTTGTAATACCAGTGTTCAGGGGTTGATACTAGTGTTCAGGGTTGTTGTAATACCAGTGTTCAGGGTTGATACTAGTGTTCAGGGGTTGTAGTGTTAATACTAGTGTTCAGGGTTGTTGTAATACTAGTGTTCAGGGTTGTTGTAATACTAGTGTTCAGGGTTGTTGTTGTTAATACCAGTGTTCAGGGTTGTTGTAATACTAGTGTTCAGGGTTGTTGTAATACCAGTGTTCAGAGTTGATACTAGTGTTCAGGTTGATACTAGTGTTCAGGGTTGTTGTAATACCAGTGTTCAGGGTTGATACCAGTGTTCAGGGTTGTTGTAATACCAGTGTTCAGGGTTGTTGTAATACCAGTGTTCAGGGTTGTTGTAATACTAGTGTTCAGGGTTGTTGTAATACTAGTGTTCAGGGTTGTTGTAATACCAGTGTTCAGGGGGTTGTTGTAATACTAGTGTTCAGGGTTGTTGTAATACCAGTGTTCAGGGTTGATACCAGTGTTCAGGGTTGTTGTAATAATAGTGTTCAGGGTTGTAATACTAGTGTTCAGGGTTGGTAATACCAGTGTTCAGGGTTGTTGAAATACTAGTGTTCAGGGTTGTTGTTCAGTGTTGATACCAGTGTTCAGGGTTGTTGTTCAATACTAGTGTGTTCAGTGGTTGTTGATACCAGTGTTCAGGGTTGTTGTAATACCAGTGTTCAGGGTTGTTGTAATACCTAGTGTTCAGGGTTGATACCAGTGTTCAGGGTTGTTGTAATACCAGTGTGTTACCAGTGTTCAGGGTTGTTGTAATACTAGTGTTCAGGGGTTGTTGTAATACCAGTGTTCAGGGTTGATACCAGTGTTAATACCAGTGTTCAGGGTTGTTGTAATACCAGTGTTCAGGGTTGATACCAGTGTTCAGGGTTGTTGTAATACTAGTGTTCAGGGTTGTAATACTAGTGTTCAGGGTTGTTGTAATACCAGTGTTCAGGGTTGTTGTAATACTAGTGTTCAGGGTTGTTGTAATACTAGTGTTCAGGGTTGTTGTAATACCAGTGTTCAGGGTTGTTGTAATACTAGTGTTCAGGGTTGTTGTAATACCAGTGTTCAGGGTTGTTGTAATACCAGTGTTCAGGGTTGTTGTAATACAGTGTTCAGGGTTGTTGTAATACCAGTGTTCAGGGTTGTTGATACCAGTGTTCAGGGTTGTTGTAATACCAGTGTTCAGGGTTGTTGTAATACTAGTGTTCAGGGTTGTTGTAATACCAGTGTTCAGGGTTGTTGTAATACCAGTGTTCAGGGTTAATACTAGTGTTCAGGGTTGTTGTAATACCAGTGTTCAGGGTTGATACCAGTGTTCAGGGTTGTTGTAATAATAGTGTTCAGGGTCGATGTAATACTAGTGTTCAGGGTTGTTGTAATACTAGTGTTCAGGGTTGTTGTAATACTAGTGTTCAGGGTTGTTGAAATACTAGTGTTCAGAGTTGTTGAAATACTAGTGTTCAGTGTTGATACCAGTGTTCAGGGTTGTTGTAATACCAGTGTTCAGGGTTGATACTAGTGTTCAGTGTTGATACCAGTGTTCAGGGTTGTTGTAATACTAGTGTTCAGGGTTGTTGTGATACCAGTGTTCAGGGTTGTTGTTAATACCAGTGTTCAGGGTTGTTGTAATACCAGTGTTCAGGGTTGTTGTAATAATACCAGTGTTCAGGGTTGTTGTTAATACCAGTGTTCAGGGTTGTTGTAATACCAGTGTTCAGGGTTGTTGTAATACCAGTGTTCAGGGTTGTTGTAATACTAGTGTTCAGGGTTGTTGTAATACTAGTGTTCAGGGTTGTTGTAATACTAGTGTTCAGGGTTGTTGTAATACTAGTGTTCAGGGTTGTTGTAATACCAGTGTTCAGGGTTGTTGTAATACCAGTGTTCAGGGTTGTTGTAATACCAGTGTTCAGAGTTGATACTAGTGTTCAGAGTTGATACTAGTGTTCAGGGTTGTTGTAATACCAGTGTTCAGGGTTGATACCAGTGTTCAGGGTTGTTGTAATGCCAGTGTTCAGGGTTGTTGTAATACCAGTGTTCAGGGTTGTTGTAATACTAGTGTTCAGGGTTGTTGTAATACTAGTGTTCAGGGTTGTTGTAATACCAGTGTTCAGGGTTGTTGTAATACCAGTGTTCAGGGTTAATACTAGTGTTCAGGGTTGTTGTAATACCAGTGTTCAGGGTTGATACCAGTGTTCAGGGTTGTTGTAATAATAGTGTTCAGGGTCGATGTAATACTAGTGTTCAGGGTTGTTGTAATACTAGTGTTCAGGGTTGTTGTAATACTAGTGTTCAGGGTTGTTGTAATACTAGTGTTCAGGGTTGTTGTAATACTAGTGTTCAGGGTTGTTGTAATACCAGTGTTCAGGGTTGATACTAGTGTTCAGGGTTGATACTAGTGTTCAGTGTTGATACCAGTGTTCAGGGTTGTTGTAATACCAGTGTTCAGGGTTGTTGTAATACAGTGTTCAGGGTTGATACTAGTGTTCAGGGTTGTTGTAATACCAGTGTTCAGGGTTGTTGTAATACAGTGTTCAGGGTTGTGTAATACCAGTGTTCAGGGTTGTTGTAATACTAGTGTTCAGGGTTGTTGTAATACCAGTGTTCAGGGTTGTTGTAATACTAGTGTTCAGGTTGTTGATACCAGTGTTCAGGGTTGTTGTAATACCAGTGTTCAGGGTTGTTGTAATACCAGTGTTCAGGGGGTTGTAATACTAGTGTTCAGGGTTGATACTAGTGTTCAGGGTTGTTGTAATACCAGTGTTCAGGGTTGATTAGTGTTCAGGGTTGTTGTAATACTAGTGTTCAGGGTTGTTGTAATACTAGTGTTCAGGTGTTGATACCAGTGTTCAGGGTTTAATACTAGTGTTCAGGGTTGTTGTAATACCAGTGTTGTAATACTAGTGTTCAGGGTTGTTGTAATACCAGTGTTCAGGGTTGATACTAGTGTTCAGGGTTGTTGTAATACAGTGTTCAGGGTTGTTGTAATACTAGTGTTCAGGGTTGATACCAGTGTAATACCAGTGTTCAGGGTTGATACTAGTGGGTTGTTGTAATACTAGTGTTCAGGTTTGATACCAGTGTTGATACCAGTGTTCAGGGTTGTTGTAATACCAGTGTTCAGGGTTGATACCAGTGTTCAGGGTTGTTGTAATACCAGTGTTCAGGGTTGTTGTAATACTAGTGTTCAGGGTTGTTGTAATACTAGTGTTCAGGGTTGATACCAGTGTTCAGGGTTGTTGTAATACCAGTGTTCAGGGTTGATACTAGTGTTCAGGGTTGTTGTAATACCAGTGTTCAGGGTTGTTGTAATACCTAGTGTTCAGGGTTGTTGTAATACCAGTGTTCAGGGGTTGATACCAGTGTTCAGGGTTGTTGTAATAATAGTGTTCAGGGTTGATACAGGGTTGTTGTAATACTAGTGTTCAGGGTTGTTGTAATACTAGTGTTCAGGGTTGTTGTAATACAGTGTTCAGTGTTAATACAGTGTTCAGGGTTGTTGTAATACAGTGTTCAGTGTACCAGTGTTCAGGGTTGTTGTAATACCAGTGTTCAGGTTGTTGTAATACTAGTGTTCAGGGTTGTTGTAATACTAGTGTTCAGGGTTGTTGAAATACAGTGTTCAGGGTTGTAGTGTTCAGGGTTGATACCAGTGTTCAGGGTTGTTGTAATACCAGTGTTCAGGGTTGATACTAATACCAGTGTTCAGGGTTGTTGTAATACCAGTGTTCAGGGTTGATACCAGTGTTCAGGGTTGTTGTAATACCAGTGTTCAGGGTTGATACTAGTGTTCAGGGTTGTTGTAATACTAGTGTTCAGGGTTGTTGTAATACCAGTGTTCAGGGTTGTTGTAATACCAGTGTTCAGGGTTGTTGTAATACTAGTGTTCAGGGTTGATACTAGTGTTCAGGGTTGTTGTAATACTAGTGTTCAGGGTTGATACCAGTGTTCAGGGTTGTTGTAATACCAGTGTTCAGGGTTGTTGTAATACTAGTGTTCAGGGTTGTTGTAATTAATGGTCAATGTTGATACTAGTGTTCAGGGTTGTTGTAATACCAGTGTTCAGGGTTGTACTACCAGTGTTCAGGGTTGTTGTAATACCAGTGTTCAGGGTTGATACAGTGTTCAGGGTTGTTGTAATACCAGTGTTCAGGGTTGATACTAGTGTTCAGGGTTGTTTGTAATACTAGTGTTCAGGGTTGTTGTAATATAGTGTTCAGGTTTGATACCAGTGTTCAGGGTGTTCAGGGTTGTTGTAATACCAGTGTTCAGAGTTGATACTAGTGTTCAGGGTTGTTGTAATACCAGTGTGTTCAGGGTTGTTGTAATACCAGTGTTCAGGGGTTGTAGTGTTCAGGTTTGATACCAGTGTTCAGGGTTGTTGTAATACCAGTGTTCAGGGTTGATACTAGTGTTCAGGGTTGTTGTAATACCAGTGTTCAGGGTTGTTGTAATACTAGTGTTCAGGTGTTGATACCAGTGTTCAGGGTTGTTGTAAAGTGTTCCAGTGTTCAGGGTTGTTGTAATACTAGTGTTCAGGGTTGTTTTAATACCAGTGTTCAGGGTTGTTGTAATACCAGTGTTCAGGGTTGATACTAGTGTTCAGGGTTGTTGTAATACCAGTGTTCAGGGTTGTTGTAATACCAGTGTTCAGGGTTGTTGTAATACCAGTGTTCAGGGTTGATACTAGTGTTCAGGGTTGTTGTAATACCAGTGTTCAGGGTTGTAGTGTTCAGGCTTGTTGTAATACTAGTGTTCAGGGTTGTTGTAATACCAGTGTTCAGGGTTGTAGTGTTCAGGGTTGTTGTAATACCAGTGTTCAGGGTTGATACTAGTGTTCAGGGTTGTTGTAATAATAGTGTTCAGTGTTCAGGGTTGTTGTAATACCAGTGTTCAGGGTTGTTGTAATACTAGTGTTCAGGGTTGTTGTAATACCAGTGTTCAGGGTTGTTGTAATACCAGTGTTCAGGGTTGTTGTAATACCAGTGTTCAGGGTTGATACCAGTGTTCAGGGTTGTTGTAATAATAGTGTTCAGGGTCATGTAATACTAGTGTTCAGGGTTGTTGTAATACTAGTGTTCAGGGTTGTTGTAATACTAGTGTTCAGGGTTGTTGTAATACCAGTGTTCAGTTGTTGAAATACTAGTGTTCAGTGTTGATACCAGTGTTCAGGGTTGTTGTAATACCAGTGTTCAGGGTTGATACTAGTGTTCAGTGTTACCAGTGTTCAGGGTTGTTGTAATACCAGTGTTCAGGGTTGTTGTAATACCAGTAATACTAGTGTTCAGGGTTGTTGTAATACTAGTGTTCAGGGTTGTTGTAATACCAGTGTTCAGGGTTGTTGTAATACCAGTGTTCAGGTTGTTGTAATACTAGTGTTCAGTGTTCAGGGTTGTTGTAATACTAGTGTTCAGGGTTGATACCAGTGTTCAGGGTTGTTGTAATACCAGTGTTCAGGGTTGTTGTAATACTAGTGTTCAGGGTTGTTGTAATACTAGTGTGATACTAGTGTTCAGGGTTGTTGTAATACCCAGTGTTCAGGGTTGTTGTAATACCAGTGTTCAGGTTGATACTAGTGTTCAGGGTTGTTGTAATACCAGTGTTCAGGGTTGGCTAGTGTTCAGGGTTGTTGTAATACTAGTGTTCAGGGTTGTTGTAATACTAGTGTTCAGGGTTGTTGTAATACTAGTGTTCAGGGTTGTTGTAATACCAGTGTTCAGAGTTGATACCAGTGTTCAGGGTTGTTGTAATACCAGTGTTCAGGTTCAGGGTTGTTGTAATACTAGTGTTCAGGGTTGTTGTAATACTAGTGTTCAGGTTTGATACCAGTGTTCAGGGTTGTTGTAATACCAGTGTTCAGGGGTTGATACCAGTGTTCAGGGTTGTTGTAATACAGTGTTCAGGGTTGTTGTAATACAGTGGGTTGATACCAGTGTAGGTTTGATACCAGTGTTCAGGGTTGTTGTAATACTAGTGTTCAGGGTTGATACTAGTGTTCAGGCTTGTTGATACCAGTGTTCAGGGTTGTTGTAATACCAGTGTTCAGGGTTGATACTAGTGTTCAGGGTTGTAATACCAGTGTTCAGGGTTGATACTAGTGTTCAGGGTTGTTGTAATACTAGTGTTCAGGGTTGTTGTAATACCAGTGTTAAGGGTTGATACTAGTGTTCAGGGTTGTTGTAATACCAGTGTTCAGGGTTGATACTAGTGTTCAGGGTTGTTGTAATACTAGTGTTCAGGGTTGTTGTAATACCAGTGTTAAGGGTTGATACTAGTGTTCAGGGTTGTTGTAATACCAGTGTTCAGGGTTGATACTAGTGTTCAGGGTTGTTGTAATACTAGTGTTCAGGGTTGATACTAGTGTTCAGGGTTGTTGTAATACTAGTGTTCAGGGTTGTTGTAATACTAGTGTTCAGGGTTGTTGTAATACCAGTGTTCAGGGTTGTTGTAATACTAGTGTTCAGGGTTGTTGTAATACCAGTGTTCAGGGTTGTTGTAATACTAGTGTTCAGGGTTGATACCAGTGTTCAGGGTTGTTGTAATACCAGTGTTCAGGGTTGTTGTAATACCAGTGTTCAGGGTTGTTGTAATACTAGTGTTCAGGGTTGTTGTAATACCAGTGTTCAGGGTTGTTGTAATACCAGTGTTCAGGGTTGTTGTAATACCAGTGTTCAGGGTTGTTGTAATACTAGTGTTCAGGGTTGTTGTAATACTAGTGTTCAGGGTTGTTGTAATACTAGTGTTCAGGGTTGTTGTAATACCAGTGTTCAGGGTTGTTGTAATACCAGTGTTCAGGGTTGTTGTAATACCAGTGTTCAGAGTTGATACTAGTGTTCAAGTTGATACTAGTGTTCAGGGTTGTTGTTCAGGGTTGATACCAGTGTTCAGGGTTGTTGTAATACCAGTGTTCAGGGTTGTTGTAATACCAGTGTTCAGGGTTGTTGTAATACTAGTGTTCAGGGTTGTTGTAATACTAGTGTTCAGGGTTGTTGTAATACCAGTGTTCAGGGTTGTTGTAATACCAGTGTTCAGGGTTAATACTAGTGTTCAGGGTTGTTGTAATACCAGTGTTCAGGGTTGATACCAGTGTTCAGGGTTGTTGTAATAATAGTGTTCAGGGTCGATGTAATACTAGTGTTCAGGGTTGTTGTAATACTAGTGTTCAGGGTTGTTGTAATAAGTGTTCAGGGTTGTTGAAATACTAGTGTTCAGAGTTGTTGAAATACTAGTGTTTGTACCAGTGTTCAGGGTTGTTGTAATACCAGTGTTCAGGGTTGTTGTAATACTAGTGTTCAGTGTTGATACCAGTGTTCAGGGTTGTTGTAATACCAGTGTTCAGGGTTTACCAGTGTTCAGGGTTGTTGTAATACCAGTGTTGGGTTGATACTAGTGTTCAGGGTTGTTGTAATACTAGTGTTCAGGGTTGTTGTAATACCAGTGTTCAGGGTTGTTGTAATACCAGTGTTCAGGGTTAATACTAGTGTTCAGGGTTGTTGTAATACCAGTGTTCAGAGTTGATACTAGTGTTCAGGGTTGTTGTAATACCAGTGTTCAGGGTTGATACTAGTGTTCAGGGTTGTTGTAATACTAGTGTTCAGGGTTGTTGTAATACTAGTGTTCAGGTTTGATACCAGTGTTCAGGGTTGTTGTAATACCAGTGTTCAGGGTTGATACTAGTGTTCAGGGTTGTTGTAATACCAGTGTTCAGGGTTGTTGTAATACTAGTGTTCAGGTTTGATACCAGTGTTCAGGGTTGTTGTAATAATAGTGTTCAGGGTTGATACTAGTGTTCAGGGTTGTTGTAATACCAGTGTTCAGGGTTGTTGTAATACTAGTGTTCAGGGTTGTTGTAATACCAGTGTTAAGGGTTGATACTAGTGTTCAGGGTTGTTGTAATACCAGTGTTCAGGGTTGATACTAGTGTTCAGGCTTGTTGTAATACTAGTGTTCAGGGTTGTTGTAATACCAGTGTTCAGGGTTGTTGTAATACTAGTGTTCAGGGTTGTTGTAATACCAGTGTTCAGGGTTGATACTAGTGTTCAGGGTTGTAGTGTTCAGGGTTGATACTAGTGTTCAGGGTTGTTGTAATACTAGTGTTCAGGGTTGTTGTAATACTAGTGTTCAGGGTTGTTGTAATACCAGTGTTCAGGGTTGTTGTAATACTAGTGTTCAGGGTTGTTGTAATACCAGTGTTCAGGGTTGTTGTAATACCAGTGTTCAGGGTTGATACCAGTGTTCAGGGTTGTTGTACCAGTGTTCCAGTGTTCAGGGTTGTTGTAATACCAGTGTTCAGGGTTGTTGTAATGCCAGTGTTCAGGGTTGTTGTAATACCAGTGTTCAGGGTTGTTGTAATACTAGTGTTCAGGGTTGTTGTAATACCAGTGTTCAGGGTTGTTGTAATACCAGTGTTCAGGGTTGTTACCAGTGTTCAGGGTTAATACTAGTGTTCAGGGGTTGTTGTTCAGGGTTGATACCAGTGTTCAGGGTTGTTGTAATACTAGTGTTCAGGGGGTTGTTGTAATACTAGTGTTCAGGGTTGTTGTAATACTAGGTTCAGGGTTGTTGAAATACTAGTGTTCAGGGTTGTAGTGTTAATACCAGTGTTCAGGGGTTGTAATACCAGTGTTCAGGGTTGATACTAGTGTTCAGGGTTGATACTAGTGTTCAGGGTTGTTGTAATACCAGTGTTCAGGGTTGATACCAGTGTTCAGGGTTGTTGTAATACCAGTGTTCAGGGTTGGGTTCAGGGTTGTTGTAATACCAGTGTTCAGGGTTGTTGTAATACCAGTGTTCAGGGTTGTTGTAATACTAGTGTTCAGGGTTGTTGTAATACCAGTGTTCAGGGTTGATACTAGTGTTCAGGGTTGTTGTAATACCAGTGTTCAGGGTTGTTGTAATACTAGTGTTCAGGGTTGTTGTAATACTAGTGTTCAGGGTTGTTGTAATACCAGTGTTCAGGGTTGTTGTAATACTAGTGTTCAGGGTTGTTGTAATACCAGTGTTCAGGGTTGATACTAGTGTTCAGGGTTGTTGTAATACCAGTGTTCAGGGTTGATGTAGTTGATACTAGTGTTCAGGGTTGTTGTAATACCAGTGTTCAGGGTTGATACCAGTGTTCAGGGTTGTTGTAATGCCAGTGTTCAGGGTTGTTGTAATACCAGTGTTCAGGGTTGTTGTAATACTAGTGTTCAGGGTTGTTGTAATACTAGTGTTCAGGGTTGTTGTAATACCAGTGTTCAGGGTTGTTGTAATACCAGTGTTCAGGGTTAATACTAGTGTTCAGGGTTGTTGTAATACCAGTGTTCAGGGTTGATACCAGTGTTCAGGGTTGTTGTAATAATAGTGTTCAGGGTGTAATACTAGTGTTCAGGGTTGTTGTAATACTAGTGTTCAGGGTTGTTGTAATACTAGTGTTCAGGGTTGTTGAAATACTAGTGTTCAGAGTTGTTGAAATACTAGTGTTCAGTGTTGATACCAGTGTTCAGGGTTGTTGTAATACCAGTGTTCAGGGTTGATACTAGTGTTCAGGGTTGATACTAGTGTTCAGTGTTGATACCAGTGTTCAGGGTTGTTGTAATACCAGTGTTCAGGGTTGATACCAGTGTTCAGGGTTGTTGTAATACCAGTGTTCAGGGTTGATACTAGTGTTCAGGGTTGTTGTAATACTAGTGTTCAGGGTTGTTGTAATACCAGTGTTCAGGGTTGTTGTAATACCAGTGTTCAGGGTTAATACTAGTGTTCAGGGTTGTTGTAATACCAGTGTTCAGAGTTGATACTAGTGTTCAGGGTTGTTGTAATACCAGTGTTCAGGGTTGTTGTAATACTAGTGTTCAGGGTTGTTGTAATACTAGTGTTCAGGTTTGATACCAGTGTTCAGGGTTGTTGTACCAGTGTTCAGGGTTGATACCAGTGTTCAGGGTTGTTGTAATACCAGTGTTCAGGGTTGTTGTAATACTAGTGTTCAGGTTTGTTGTTGTTTAATACCTAGTGTTCAGGGTTTGTTCAGGGTTGTTGTAATACCAGTGTTCAGGGTTGTTGTAATACTAGTGTTCAGGGTTGTTGTAATACCAGTGTTAAGGGTTGATACTAGTGTTCAGGGTTGTTGTAATACCAGTGTTCAGGGTTGATACTAGTGTTCAGGCTTGTTGTAATACTAGTGTTCAGGGTTGTTGTAATACCAGTGTTAAGGGTTGATACTAGTGTTCAGGGTTGTTGTAATACCAGTGTTCAGGGTTGATACTAGTGTTCAGGGTTGTTGTAATAATAGTGTTCAGGGTTGATACTAGTGTTCAGGGTTGTTGTAATACTAGTGTTCAGGGTTGTTGTAATACTAGTGTTCAGGGTTGTTGTAATACCAGTGTTCAGGGTTGTTGTAATACTAGTGTTCAGGGTTGTTGTAATACCAGTGTTCAGGGTTGTGTTACCAGGGTTGTTGTAATACCAGTGTTCAGGGTTGTTGTAATACCAGTGTTCAGGGTTGTTGTAATTCCAGTGTTCAGGGTTGTTGTAATACTAGTGTTCAGGGTTGTTGTAATACCAGTGTTCAGGGTTGTTGTAATACCAGTGTTCAGGGTTGTTGTAATACTAGTGTTCAGGGTTGTTGTAATACTAGTGTTCAGGGTTGTTGTAATACTAGTGTTCAGGGTTGTTGTAATACTAGTGTTCAGGGTTGTTGTAATACCAGTGTTCAGGGTTGTTGTAATACCAGTGTTCAGGGTTGTTGTAATACCAGTGTTCAGAGTTGATACTAGTGTTCAGAGTTGATACTAGTGTTCAGGGTTGTTGTAATACCAGTGTTCAGGGTTGTTGTAATACCAGTGTTCAGGGTTGTTGTAATGCCAGTGTTCAGGGTTGTTGTAATACCAGTGTTCAGGGTTGTTGTAATACTAGTGTTCAGGGTTGTTGTAATACCAGTGTTCAGGGTTGATACTAGTGTTCAGGGTTGTTGTAATACCAGTGTTCAGGGTTAATACTAGTGTTCAGGGTTGTTGTAATACCAGTGTTCAGGGTTGATACCAGTGTTCAGGGTGGTTGTAATAATAGTGTTCAGGGTCGATGTAATACTAGTGTTCAGGGTTGTTGTAATACTAGTGTTCAGGGTTGTTGTAATACTAGTGTTCAGGGTTGTTGAAATACTAGTGTTCAGAGTTGTTGAAATACTAGTGTTCAGTGTTGATACCAGTGTTCAGGGTTGTTGTAATACCAGTGTTCAGGGTTGATACTAGTGTTCAGGGTTGATACTAGTGTTCAGTGTTGATACCAGTGTTCAGGGTTGTTGTAATACCAGTGTTCAGGGTTGATACCAGTGTTCAGGGTTGTTGTAATACCAGTGTTCAGGGTTGATACTAGTGTTCAGGGTTGTTGTAATACTAGTGTTCAGGGTTGTTGTAATACCAGTGTTCAGGGTTGTTGTAATACCAGTGTTCAGGGTTGTTGTAATACCAGTGTTCAGGGTTGTTGTAATACTAGTGTTCAGGGTTGATACCAGTGTTCAGGGTTGATACCAGTGTTCAGGGTTGTTGTAATACCAGTGTTCAGGGTTGTTGTAATACCAGTGTTCAGGGTTGATACTAGTGTTCAGGGTTGATACCAGTGTTCAGGGTTGATACTAGTGTTCAGGGTTGTTGTAATACCAGTGTTCAGGGTTGTTGTAATACTAGTGTTCAGGGTTGTAGAGTTAATACCAGTGTTCAGGGTTGATACAGTGTTCCAGGGTTGTTGATACCAGTGTTCAGGGTTGTTGTAATACTAGTGTTCAGGGTTGTTGTAATACCAGTGTTCAGGGTTGATACTACTGTTCAGGGTTTTGAGAGTGTTCAGGGTTCTAGTGCAGTTTGAAACCAGTGTTCAGGGTTCTAGTGGCTGTTTGAGAGTGTTCAGGGAGCCTGTTTGACTTGGTGTTCAGGGTTCTAGGCTGTTTGACCTGGTGTTCAGGGTTCTAGCCTGTTTGACTTGGTGTTCAGGGTTCTAGACTGTTTGACTTGGTGTTCTAATTGGTTCATGTGTCAAGTGAAAGATTGTTTTGTTTTCTAAAGGTCAACTCAAGGTTTGAGTCTTTTTCCATTTATGACCAATAACAACATTTCAAGCATCTTGAGACAGGTACTAGTCTATTATCTGTCATTCAGGGTCACTGACAGAGAGGGAGAGAGAGAAGGGTAGACACAGGAAAACCTGGCTCCCTGTAGAGGAAAGGCTGTACAACCACTACACCACCTGAGACGGAGCTGCATTTCCTGACAAAATGTGAAAAATATAAAACAATTAGAGAATGTCATTTCCCCAAATTTGAAACCCTTATTCAAGGTTTCAAAGACCTCTCTGAGAGAGTAGGCTACCAGTCCTGTTGGGGGAGGACCAGAGAGCTGTGGGTTGGCAGCGCACTACATTGCTGCCTGCCATAAGATGAGGGACAGTGTCTGACAGACCAATCAACCTGCACATGTCCTCTACTGTATGCTAATTGTTAGAGGAGAGAGAGAGACAGAGAGAGAGAGAGAGAGACAGAGAGAGAGAGAGACAGCGAGAGACAGAGAGACAGCGAGAGACAGAGAGACAGCGAGAGAGAGACAGAGAGACAGAGAGAGAGAGACAGAGAGAGAGAGAGAGAGAGAGACAGAGAGAGAGAGACAGAGAGAGAGAGAGACAGAGAGAGAGAGAGAGAGACAGAGAGAGAGAGAGAGAGAGAGAGAGAGAGAGAGAGAGACAGCGAGAGAGAGAGAGAGACAGCGAGAGAGAGAGAGACAGAGAGAGAGAGAGAGAGAGAGAGAGAGAGAGAGAGAGAGCAGAGAGAGAGAGAGAGAGAGACAGAGAGAGACAGAGAGAGAGAGACAGAGAGACAGAGAGAGAGAGACAGAGAGAGACAGAGAGAGAGACAGAGAGAGAGAGAGAGAGACAGAGAGAGAGAGAGAGAGAGAGAGAGAGAGAGACAGAGAGAGAGAGAGAGACAGCGAGAGAGAGAGAGAGAGCGAGAGAGAGAGCGAGAGAGAGAGAGAGCGAGAGAGAGAGAGAGAGAGAGAGAGAGAGAGAGAAGAGTGAAGGACACAAAGTTGTCTGTAGTTTAATAAATGAGGGAGTCCTGAGTCAATGTGTGAGACAAGGGACATTGCTTTCCTTCTCTGAATTACCATACAAGGTGACACTGGACTAATTAAACACACACACACACGTCCAGTCTCATCGAGTGAAAGAGGGCAGAACGAGGGATCACCTCAGTGCAAATTAAAAGCTCCATAATTACCCCTTCTGCCACTCTGCTAACACGACGGCCATCTTGACTCGGCTCTGATCCCTGCCTGCTGTCTGGTTACCAGGGCTCCTCCAGCTGCCATAGAGAATGACTGGGGCCGGGCAGAACCGCAGGCGACTGCTGAAAAATGTCACTCTCTCTGCCAAGGACCAAGAGGCACTGAAACTTTCCCGAGACAAAGTTTAGTTTAGACAGATAGCTAGCTGCTTGAAACAAAGCTGGGGAAAGAGGTTTGACTTTGAGGAAGATTAAATCTGTCTTCAGTATTCTAGAAGACCGTTTTAGAATTCTATAATAGAACTTAATTTAATGTATTCTAGAAGACCGTTTTAGAATTACATAATATAACTTAATTTAATGTATTCTATTTGATAGGATCTCTGTGATTACACGGCATCACAATGGATCAAAGGTAAAGAGGGAGGTCCTCAAAAGGAAGTGTTCGGACCAAGCAGACAGGAGGCTACAAGACCGTTTTGCTAGTACAGACTGGGATATGTTCCAGGGATTCAAACAGTCACGAGCTTCCTCAATAAGTGCATAGAGGATGAACGCGCCCACAGTACCTATAAGAACGTATCCAAACCAAACACCATGGATTACTGGCAGTATCCACGCTGGGCTAAAAGCTAGAGTTACCACTTACAAGGAACGGGACATGGACACATACAAGAAAGCTACGACATCAAACATGCAGAAGGACAATATAGGAGGAATCGTAGTACAGCGTCTCCGATGCAGGGGCAGGGTAGTCTAGTGGTTATAGACAGGGTAGCCTGGTGGGTTAGAGTAGCCAGTGGTTAGAGGCAGGGTAGCCTGGTGGTTAGAGGCAGGGTAGCCTGGGTAGCCTGGTGGTTAGAGGCAGGGTAGCCTGGTGGTTAGAGGCAGGGTAGCCTGATGGTTAGAGGCAGGGTAGCCTGATGGTTAGAGGCAGGGTAGCCTGATGGTTAGAGGCAGGGTAGCCTGGTGGTTAGAGGCAGGGTAGCCTGGTGGTTAGAGGCAGGGTAGCCTAATGGTTAGAGGCAGGGTAGCCTGGTGGTTAGAGGCAGGGTAGCCTGGGTAGCCTGGTGGTTAGAGGCAGGGTAGCCTGGTGGTTAGAGGCAGGGTAGCCTGATGGTTAGAGGCAGGGTAGCCTGATGGTTAGAGGCAGGGTAGCCTGATGGTTAGAGGCAGGGTAGCCTAGTGGTTAGAGGCAGGGTAGCCTAGTGGTTAGAGGCAGGGTAGCCTGGTGGTTAGAGGCAGGGTAGCCTGGTGGTTAGAGGCAGGGTAGCCTGGTGGTTAGAGGCAGGGTAGCCTAATGGTTAGAGGCAGGGTAGCCTAGTGGTTAGAGGCAGGGTAGCCTGGTGGTTAGAGGCAGGGTAGCCTGGTGGTTAGAGACAGGGTAGCCTGGTGGTTAGAGGCAGGGTAGCCTGGTAGTTAGAGGCAGGGTAGCCTGGTGGTTAGAGGCAGGGTATGTGAACCCAACCCAACCATACCCCATCCAACCCAACCCATCTAACCCAACCCATACCCCATCCAACCCAACCCATCTAACCCAACCCATACCCCATCCAACCCAACCCATACTCCACCCAACCCAACCCATACCCCATCTAACCCAACCCATACTCCACCCAACCCAACCCATACTCCACCCAACCCAACCCATACCCCATCTAACCCAACCCATACCCCATCCAACCCAACCCATACCCCATCTAACCCAACCCATACCCCCATCTAACCCAACCCAACCCATACCCCCCATCTAACCCAACCCAACCCATACCCCATCTAACCCAACCCATACCCCATCTAACCCAACCCAACCCATACCCCCATCTAACCCAACCCATACACCATCTAACCCAACCCATACACCATCTAACCCAACCCAACCCATACTCCACCCAACCCAACCCATACCCCATCTAACCCAACCCATACCCCATCTAACCCAACCCAACCCATACTCCATCCAACCCAACCCAACCCATACCCCATCTAACCCAACCCAACCCATACCCCATCCAACCCAACCCATACCCCATCTAACCCAACCCATACCCCATCTAACCCAACCCATACCCCCATCTAACCCAACCCAACCCATACCCCATCTAACCCAACCCAACCCATACCCCATCTAACCCAACCCATACACCATCTAACCCAACCCAACCCATACTCCACCCAACCCAACCCCCCATCTAACCCAACCCATACCCCATCTAACCCAACCCAACCCATACCCCATCCAACCCAACCCAACCCATACCCCATCCAACCCAACCCATACCCCATCTAACCCAACCCAACCCATACCCCATCTAACCCAACCCAACCCATACCCCATCTAACATGCCCCCAACCCAGCCCCATCCACCCAACCCAACCCAACCCATACCCATCTAACCCAACCCAACCCATACCCATCTAACCCAACCCAACCCATACCCCATCTAACCCAACCCATACCCCATCCCAACCCAACCCAACCCATACCCCATCTAACCCAACCCAACCCATACCCCATCTAACCCAACCCAACCCATACCCCATCTAACCCAACCCATACCCCATCCCCAACCCAACCCAACCCATACCCCATCTAACCCAACCCATACCCCATCTAACCCAACCCATACCCCATCTAACCCAACCCATACCCCATCCAACCCAACCCATACCCCATCTAACCCATACCCATCCAACCCCATCATCCAACCCATACCCCATCAACCCAACCCATACCCCATCTAACCCAACCCAACCCATACCCCATCTAACCCAACCCAACCCATACCCCATCCCCCAACCCAACCCATACCCCATCCAACCCAACCCATACCCCACCCAACCCAACCCATACCCCATCCAACCCAACCCATACCCCATCCAACCCAACCCATACCTCCATCCAACCCAACCCATACCCCATACCCCAACCCAACCCATACCCCATCCAACCCAACCCATACCCCATCCAACCCAACCCATACCCCATCTAACCCAACCCAACCCATACCCCATCTAACCCAACCCAACCCATACCCCATCTAACCCAACCCAACCCATACCCCATCCCAACCCAACCCAACCCATACCCCATACCCACCCCAACCCATACCCCATCCAACCCAACCCATACCCCATCTAACCCAACCCATACCCCATCCAACCCAACCCAACCCCATCTACCCCATCCAACCCAACCCATACCCCATCTAACCCAACCCAACCCATACCCCATCCAACCCAACCCATACCCCATCCAACCCAACCCAACCCATACCCCATCCAACCCAACCCATACCCCATCTACCCAACCCAACCATACCCCATCTAACCCAACCCATACCCCATCCAACCCAACCCATACCCCATCTAACCCAACCCAACTCATACCCCCATCTAACCCAACCCAACCGATACCCCATCTAACCCAACCCAACTCATACCCCATCTAACCCAACCCATACCCCATCTAACCCAACCCAACTCATACCCCATCTAACCCAACCCAACCCATACCCCATCTAACCCAACCCAACCCTAACCCAACCCAACCCATACCCCATCTAACCCAACCCAACCCATACCCCATCTAACCCAACCCAACCCCATCTAACCCAACCCAACCCATACCCTAACCCAACCCATACCCCATCTAACCCAACCCATACCCCATCTAGCCCAACCCATACCCCAACCAACCCAACCCTGTATAGAGACTATGTTTTTGATCTCACATGCTCTGTAGAATAGTAAACTATCACACACACACATTCTGATGCAACCCTGATGCAACCAACCAACCAATGCCAGTGTGAGTGTCCTAGATATGAACTATTGATGGATATTGTACATAAAGAGCTGCTGGGGAGAATATGTCCCGTTGTTTTCTCTCTCGCTTCTATCTATACACAGTCCTGGCCCCAAAACTGTGTCATATAGACACACAGACAGAGAGAGAGAGAGAGAGAGAGAGAGAGAGAGAGACAGAGAGAGAGACAGAGAGAGACAGACAGAGAGAGACAGAGAGAGAGAGACAGAGAGACAGAGAGAGAGACAGACAGAGAGAGAGAGAGACAGACAGACAGACAGACAGAGAGAGAGAGAGAGAGAGGAGAGAGACAGACAGGAGAGAGATGGAGAGAGAGAGAGAAAGATAGAGAGAAAGAGAGAGAGACAGAGACAGAGGGAGAGAGAAGAGAGAGAAAGAGAGAAAGAGGAGAGAGGGAGAGAGAGACAGACAGAGACAGAGAGGGCGAGAGAGGGAGAGAAAAGACGGAGCGAAAAAGAGAGAGACGGAGAGAGAGAGACAGAGAGAGACGGAGAGAGAGAAAGAGAGAGAGAGGGAGAGAGAGAGAGAGAGAGAGAGAAAGGGTCATCAATCATTATCCCACCTGATTGTCTCTGATGGCCTTGACAGTGAACAGCAGACTGAAAGTCCCCAGGTACCCCACATAGCCTCTACTCTCTATAGAAATAACACCGTTCTCCTGCACTGCAAGTTAGACATCGTTTGACCCAAGGCTGAGGCTGTTTTAATTATATGCCCAGACATGAACCATTTGTATCATATCCGGCTTTAAACTTCTTCACAACAGTATCTTGGACCTGCCTGGTGTGTTCCTTGTTCTTCATGATGCTCTTTGCGCTTTTAACGGACCTCTGAGACTATCACAGTGCAGGTGCATTTATACGGAGACTTGATTACACACAGGTGGATTGTATTTATCATCATTAGTCATTTAGGTCAACATTGGATCATTCAGAGATCCTCACTGAACTTCTGGAGAGAGTTTGCTGCACTGAATGTAAAGGGGCTGAATAATTTTGCACGCCCAATTTTCAGTTTTTGATTTGTTAAAAAAGTTTGAAATGTCCAATAAATGTCGTTCCACTTCATGATTGTGTCCCACTTGTTGTTGATTCTTCACAAAAAAATATAGTTTTATATCTTTATGTTTGAAGCCTGAAATGTGGCAAAAGGTCGCAAAGTTCAAGGGGGCCGAATACTTTCGCAAGGCACTGTATTCTCTCCATATATATTCTAGTGAGTCTGTTGAGAAAAATCTAATGAAAGGTTCACTGTATTTAAAGGCTTTAGATAAATGTACTGAAAACCCCAACGAATGAAAACTCCACAAGAAAATAATTGGTTGACCAGCAAGTGGGAGGGATTTCAGCAGGTTAAATAACAATGTATTCAGTGCACAGTACCTGCAAAGCACGTTACGCACCTGCACACGGTAAGTCTGAACACTAACTACTGAGAAGTGCTTCGATCAAAATGTGTAAAAAAGGAATAGATTTCCTAAGTCTGAATCGGGCCCCAGTTGAGCATCTGCCTCTCTCTCTAGCCAATCAATGACACACACACACCCAAATCAGTATAGATCGAGGTGTGACACCAGGTGATTGTCTCTCTCTAGCCAATCAACGACACACACACACACACACACACACCTAATCAGTGTAGATCGAGGTGTGACACCAGGTGATTGTCTCTCTCTAGCCAATCAATGATTCTAATTCATCAATTAACGGTCCAGGCACGACACTCACACCCAGACACAGCTTCGTATCCAATGACGACAAGCCACACCAGAGTTCCGGAACCAATTCCAACCGCCAGCGTTCCGTAACCATTGAGAAGTAAACATTGGGTGTATTCCATACGGCTTCCTATCCCCTATAGGTAATGTACTATATAGGGAATAGAGGGCTATATGGGACGCAGACATCGAGAACGTCCCAACCTACTTCTGGGGAGAGGGAGAATAAAGAGAGGGAGAGTAAAGAGAGAGAGGAGAGTAAGAGAGGGAGAGTAAAAGAGAGAGGGAGAGTAAAGAGAGAGGGAGAGTAAAAGAGAGAGGGAGAGTAAAGAGGGGAGAGTAAAGAGAGAGAGGGAGAGTAAAAGAGAGAGTAAGGGAGAGTAAAGAGAGGAGAGTAAAGAGAGAGAGGAGAGAGTAAAGAGAGAG
Organism: Oncorhynchus nerka; assembly: GCF_034236695.1. Classification (NCBI taxonomy): domain Eukaryota; kingdom Metazoa; phylum Chordata; class Actinopteri; order Salmoniformes; family Salmonidae; genus Oncorhynchus; species Oncorhynchus nerka. The sequence goes on from NW_027040428.1 coordinate 132,999, forward strand.
AGGAGAGTAAAGAGAGGGAGAGGAGAGGGAGTAAAGAGAGAGAGGAGAGTAAAGAGAGAGGGAGAGTAAAGAGAGAGGAGAGTAAAGAGAGAGAGAGGAGAGTAAAGAGAGAGGGAGAGTAAGAGAGAGAGGGAGAGTAAAGAGAGGGAGAGTAAAGAGAGAGGGAGAGTAAAGAGAGAGAGGTAAAGAGAGAGAGGGAGAGTAAAGAGAGAGGGAGAGTAAAGAGAGAGGAGAGTAAAGAGAGGGAGAGAGAGAGTAAGAGTAAAGAGAGGGAGAGTAAAGAGAGAGAGGGAGAGTAAGAGAGGGAGAGTAGAGAGAGGGAGAGTAAAGAGAGGGAGAGTAAAGAGAGAGAGGGAGAGTAAGAGAGAGGGAGAGTAAAGAGAGAGGGAGAGTAAAAGAGAGAGGAGAGTAAAGAGAGAGAGGGAGAGTAAAGAGGGGAGAGTAAAGAGAGAGAGGGAGAGTAAAGAGAGAGAGGGAGAGTAAAAGAGGGGGAGAGTAAAAGAGAGAGGGAGAGTAAAGTGGGGGAGAGTAAAGAGAGAGAGGGAGAGTAAAGAGAGAGAGTACAGAGAGAGGGAGCGTAACGAGAGAGGGAGAGTAAAGAGAGAGAGGGAATAAGAGAGGGAGAGTAAAGATCGAGGGAGAGTAAAGAGAGAGAGAGAATAAAGAGAGAGAGGGAGAGAAAGAGAGAGAGAGTAAAGAGAGAGAGGGAGAGTAAAGAGAGAGGGAGAGTAAGAGAGAGGAGAGTAAAAGAGAGAGGGAGAGTAAAGAGAGAGTAAAAGAGAGAGAGAGTAAAGAGAGAGAGGGAGAGTAAAAAAGAGAGGGAGAGAAGTAAAGAGAGAGAGAGTAAAGAGAGAGAGGGAGAGTAAAGAGAGGGAGAGTAAAGAGAGAGGAATATATTTTACTCTCTCTCTTTCCACTCGTATCCTCTCCTCTCATCCCCCTCTCTCTTTCATCTCCTCTCATCCCCTCTCTCTCTCCACTCGTTCCTCCTCTCATCCCCCTCTCTCTTTCCATCCCTCTCCCTCATCTCTTTCCACTCATTCCTCTCCTCTCATCCCCCTCTCTCTTTCCACTCGTTTCCTCTCCTCTCATCCCACTCTCTCTCTCCATTTGTTTCCTCTCCATCTCTCCACTTGTTTCCTCTCCTCCATCTCTCCACTAATTTCCTCTCCTCTCTCCTACTGCATCATCTTCCTCTCCTACTGTACCAGAGTTGTATGGCATTGAAGCTCGTCTGGAGGTTAGTTAACACAGTGTCCAAGGAGGGGCCAGAAGTATACAGAATGGTGTCGTCTGCGTAGAGGTGGATCAGAGAATCACCAGCAGCAAGAGCAACATCATTGATGTATACAGGGATGAAAGCCGGCCCGAGAATTGAACCCTGTGGCACACCCATAGAGACTGTCAAGAGGTCCAGACAACAGTCCCTCCGATTTGACACACTGAACTCTTTCTGAGAAGTAGTTGGTGAACAAGACGAGGCAATCATTTGAGAAACCAAGGCTATTGATTCTGCCGATAAGAATGTTGTGTTTGACAGAGTCGAAAGCCTTGGCCAGATCGATGAATACGGCTGCACAGTAATGTCTCTTATCGATGGCGGTTATGATATCGTTTAGGACCTTGAGCGTGGCTGAGGTGCACCCATGACCAGCTCGGAAACCAGATTGCATAGCGGAGAAGGTGCTGTGGGATTCGAAATGGTCGGTGAACTGTTTGTTAACTTGGTGTTTGAAGACCTTAGAAAGAGAGGGTAGGATTGATATAGGTCTGTAGCAGTTTGGGTCTAGAGTGTCTCCCGCTTTGAAGAGGGGGTTGACCGCAGCTGCTTTCCAATCTTTGGGAATCTCAGACGACACGAAAGAGAGATTCAACAGGCTAGTAATAGAGGTTGCAACAATTTCGGCTGATAATTTTAGAGGGTCCAGATTGTCTAGTCTGGCTGATTTGTAGGGATCCAGATTTTGCAGCTCTTTCAGAACATCAGCTATCTGGATTTGGATGAAGGAGAAATGGGGGAGGCTTGGGCTAGTTGCCGGGGTGCTGAGGTGTTGGCCGGTGGTGGGGGTAGCCAGGTGGAAAATGCTTATTTTAATGATGGATTATCGTAGATGTATCCGTGGTGACAGTGTTTCCTATCCTCAGTGCAGTGGATTTATGTAGGTCTTTCCCCATCACTAGAACAGAGAAGGTATTCCCCATCACTAGAACAGAGAAGGTATTCCCCATCACTAGAACAGAGAAGGTATTCCCCATCACTAGAACAGAGAAGGTATTCCCCATCACTAGAACAGAAGGTATTCCCCATCACTAGAACAGAGAAGGTATTCCCCATCACTAGAACAGAGAAGGTATTCCCCATCACTAGAACAGAGAAGGTATTCCCCATCACTAGAACAGAGAAGGTATTCCCCCATCACTAGAACAGAGAAGGTATTCCCCATCACTAGAACAGAGAAGGTATTCCCCATCACTAGAACAGAGAAGGTATTCCCCATCACTAGAACAGAGAAGGTATTCCCCATCACTAGAACAGAGAAGGTATTCCCCATCACTAGAACAGAGAAGGTATTCCCCATCACTAGAACAGAGAAGATATTCCCCCATCACTAGAATGAAGGTATTCCCCCATCACTAGAACAGAAAGTATTCCCCCATCACTAGAACAGAGAAGGTATTCCCCATCACTAGAACAGAGCAGGTACACACAGACACACACATAGACACAGGAAAGCATGCACCCATCACTAGACACAAGGACAAGCATTCCACGGGTGGACACAAGGACAAGCATGTATGTGGGGTGACACAAGGACATGTACAAGGGTGGGGGACAACATAATGGGTAGGACAAGCATGCACACACAAAGACACAAGGAACTAGTCATGCTGACTATTGATTTACAGACTACAGTACTACAACAAGGAAACTCACAAGCATGCACACACACAGACACAAGGACAAGCATGCACACACAGACACAAGGACAAGCATGCACACACAGACACAAGGACAAGCATGCACACACAGACACAAGGACAAGCATGCACACACACAGACACAAGGACAAGCATGCACACACACAGACACAAGGACAAGCATGCACACACAGACACAAGGACAAGCATGCACACACAGACACAAGGACAAGCATGCACACACAGACACAAGGACAAGCATGCACACACAAAGACACAAGGACAAGCACACACCCAGACACAAGGACATGCACACACAAAGACACAAGGACAAGCATGCACACACAAAGACACAAGGACAAGCATGCACACACAAAGACACAAGGACAAGCATGCACACACAAAGACACAAGGACAAGCATGCACACACACAAGGACAAGCATGCACACACAAAGACACAAGGACAAGCATGCACACACAAACACAAGGACAAGCATGCACACACCAACACAAGGACAAGCATGCACACACAAAGACACAAGGACAAGCATGCACGCACACAGACACAAGGACAAGCATGCACACACAAAGACACAAGGACAAGCATGCACACACACAGACACAAGGACAAGCATGCACACACAAACACAAGGACAAGCATGCACACACAAAGACACAAGGACAAGCATGCACACACAAAGACACAAGGACAAGCATGCACACACAAACACAAGGACAAGCATGCACACACACAAACACAAGGACAAGCATGCACACACACAGACACAAGGACAAGCATGCACACACAAAGACACAAGGACAAGCATGCACACACAGACACAAGGACAAGCATGCACACACACAGACACAAGGACAAGCATGCACACACAAAGACACAAGGACAAGCATGCACACACAAAGACACAAGGACAAGCATGCACACACAAAGACATAAGGACAAGCATGCACACACAAAGACACAAGGACAAGCATGCACACACACAGACACAAGGACAAGCATGCACACACAAAGACACAAGGACAAGCATGCACACACAAAGACACAAGGACAAGCATGCACACACAAGACACAAGGACAAGCATGCACACACAAAGACACAAGGACAAGCATGCACACACACAAACACAAGGACAAGCATGCACACAAAGACACAAGGACAAGCATGCACACACAAAACACAAGGACAAGCATGCACACACACAAACACAAGGACAAGCATGCACACAAGGACAAAGACACAAGGACAAGCATGCACACACACAAACACAAGGACAAGCATGCACACACACAAACACAAGGACAAGCATGCACACACAAAACACAAGGACAAGCATGCACACACAAAGACACAAGGACAAGCATGCACACACAAAGACACAAGGACAAGCATGCACACACAAAGACACAAGGACAAGCATGCACACACACAGACACAAGGACAAGCATGCACACACAAAGACACAAGGACAAGCATGCACACACAAAGACACAAGGACAAGCATGCACACACAAAGACACAAGGACAAGCATGCACACACAAAGACACAAGGACAAGCATGCACACACACACAAGGACAAGCATGCACACACAAGGACAAGGACATGCACACACAAAGACACAAGGACAAGCATGCACACACACAAGGACAAGCATGCACACAAAGACACAAGGACAAGCATGCACACACAAAGACACAAGGACAAGCATGCACACACAAAGACACAAGGACAAGCATGCACACACAAAGACACAAGGACAAGCATGCACACACACAGACGTGCACACACAGACACAAGGAAGCATGTCTGCTCACAAGACTGCCTTCAAGACAACATGGAACCCTGAGGGGGGAAACTAGCTCTGACTGGGAACCCTGAGGGGGGAACTAGCTCTGACTGGGAACCCTGAGGGGGGTAAACTAGCTCTGACTGGGAACCCTGAGGGGGGAAACTAGCTCTGACTGGGAACCCTGAGGGGGGGAAACTAGCTCTGACTGGGAACCCTGAGGGGGGGACTAGCTCTGACTGGGAACCCTGAGGGGGAAACTAGCTCTGACTGGGAACCCTGAGGGGGAACTAGCTCTGACTGGGAACCCTGAGGGGAAACTAGCTCTGACTGGGAACCCTGAGGGGGAACTAGCTCTGACTGGGAACCCTGAGGGGGAACTAGCTCTGACTGGGAACCCTGAGGGGGAAACTAGCTCTGACTGGGAACCCTGACCCTGGGGGAACTAGCTCTGAACTGGGAACCCTGAAATTCAGGGGGACTTTCCAACCGAAAAGATCACTGCTCTGACTGGGAACCCTCCCGATGTCACGATTTGGGGGATTTGACTCTGAGCTCTGACTGGGAACCCTGACCTCACCATCTGGGGATTTGACCTCACCAACTACTGATGTCACCATTTCACCATCTCTGACTGGGATTTGAAATGACCTCACTGTTTTGACCTCACCATCTGACCTCACGGTCATTTTTAACTCCCTGATGTCACGATTTGACCTCACCATCTGACCTCACTGATTCAGGTTTCTTCTTAGAGCTCCGACTTTCCAACCGATGAAAGATCACTGACCATCTCACCTCCCTGATGTCACGATTTGACCTCACCATCTCACCTCCTGATGTCACGACCTCACCATCTGACCTCACCATCTCACCTGACCCCGATGTCACGATTTGACCTCACCATCTCACCTCCCTGATGTCACGATTTGACCTCACCATCTCACCTCCCGATGTCACGATTTGACATCTCACCATCTGACCTCACTGATGTCACGATTTGACCTCACCCATCTCACCTCACTGATGTCACGATTTGACCTCACCATCTGACCTCACTGATGTCACGATTTGACATCTCACCATCGATTTGACCTCACCTCCCTGATGTCACGATTTGACCTCACCATCTTGACCTCACTGATGTCACGATTTGACCTCACCATCTGACCTCACTGATGTCACGATTTGACCTCACCATCTGACCTCACTGATGTCACGATTTGACCTCACCATCTCACCTCCCTGATGTCACGATTTGACCTCACCATCTGATCCTCACTGATGTCACGATTTGACATCTCACCATCACCATCTGACTTCAATGTTTTTCACCATCTGACTGATGTTTTTACATCACGATTTCACCTAATTTAGTTTTGTTTCCAGTCTTGAATGCACCCTCACACACACAGACAAACACGTCTCGTTAGATTCGTTCTTTATTAACTCAATTCATGTCTGAAATAACATTCCACGCGTACGTCATAATTATACTGAACAGAAATATAAACGCAACACAGCAGTTTTACTGAGGTACAGTTCATAGAAGGAAATCAGTCAATTTAAATACATTAATTAGGCCCTAATCTATATCACATGACTGGGCACAGCCACTGAAATACTCCACAGTTTCATCATCTGTCCGGGTGGCTGGTCTCAGACGATCCTGCAGGTGAAGAAGCCGGACGCGGAGGTCCTTGGCTGGCGTGGTAACATGTGGTCTGTGGTTGTGAGGCTGGTTGGACGTACTGCCAAAGTCTCTAAAAACGACATCGGAGGCGGCTCATGGTAGAGAAATGTTTGCTAAATACGTTACATGTTGCGTTTCTATTTTTTTGTTCAGTGTAGATTGACTCAGAAATGGGATTCAGCACACAAAACAAACTAAGAGGTAAGAAGTAAGAGCTGTTTGTTCTAATTACAAATCAATCAGGTTCAACCTTTTTCTCTGCTTTCCATTTACAAGAAAATAACAAGATGATAGTTGTGTGTCCCGTTTAAAATGACATACATGAAGCCATATGAACCTTCTACAAAAACAACGTTCGAGCAAAGATCAACACAGGAAGTAGAGACACAATAACAGAACATCTGACTGAAGGTTACAGAGATCAACACAGGAAGTAGAGACACAATAACAGAACATCTGACTGAAGGTTACAGAGATCAACACAGGAAGTACTGAAACACTAACAGAACATTTGACTGAAGGTTACAGAGATCAACACAGGAAGTAGAGAAACACTAACAGAACATCTGACTGAAGGTTACAGAGATCAACACAGGAAGTAGAGAAACAATAACAGAACATCTGACTGAAGGTTACAGAGATCAACACAGGAAGTAGAGAAACAATAACAGAACATCTGATTGAAGGTTACAGAGATCAACACAGGAAGTAGAGACACAATAACAGAACATCTGACTGAAGGTTACAGAGATCAACACAGGAAGTAGAGAAACAATAACAGAACATCTGACTGAAGGTTACAGAGATCAACACAGGAAGTAGAGAAACAATAACAGAACATCTGATTGAAGGTTACAGAGATCAACACAGGAAGTAGAGAAACAATAACAGAACATCTGACTGAAGGTTACAGAGATCAACACTATATAAAGACACAGGCTGTCACCCTAATCCCTATATAGTGCACTACCTCCAGGCTCTTGGGAGTGCACTACCTCCAGGCTCTTGGGAGTGCACTACCTCCAGGCTCTTGTAGTGCACTACCTTCAGGCTCTTGTAGTGCACTACCTTCAGGCTCTTGTAGTGCACTATGTAGGAAATAGGGTGGCATTTGTGACAGACTAAGAGAATGAACGTAATGATATTCTGTTGTAAAGGTGTAACTTCCTGTGGAGAAACATCTATAATGATATTCTGTGACATCTATAAGATATTCTGTTCTGTGTAACTTCCTGTGGAGAAACATCTATAATGATATTCTGTTGTAAAGGTGTAACTTCCTGTGGAGAAACATCTATAATGATATTCTGTTCTAAAAGGTGTAACTTCCTGTGGAGAAACATCTATAATGATATTCTGTTCTAAAAGGTGTAACTTCCTGTGGAGAAACATCTATAATGATATTCTGTTCTAAAGGTGTAATTCCTGTGGAGAAACATCTATAATGATATTCTGTTCTAAAGGTGTAACTTCCTGTGGAGAAACATCTATAATGATATTCTGTTCTAAAAGGTGTAACTTCCTGTGGAGAAACATCTATAATGATATTCTGTTCTAAAAGGTGTAACTTCCTGTGGAGAAACATCTATAATGATATTCTGTTCTAAAAGGTGTAACTTCCTGTGGAGAAACATCTATAATGATATTCTGTTCTAAAAGGTGTAACTTCCTGCGGAGAAACATCTATAATGATATTCTGTTGTAAAGGTGTAACTTCCTGTGGAGAAACATCTATAATGATATTCTGTTCTAAAAGGTGTAACTTCCTGTGGAGAAACATCTATAATGATATTCTGTTCTAAAAGGTGTAACTTCCTGTGGAGAAACATCTATAATGATATTCTGTTCTAAAAGGTGTAACTTCCTGTGGAGAAACATCTATAATGATATTCTGTTCTAAAAGGTGTAACTTCCTGTGGAGAAACATCTATAATGATATTCTGTTCTAAAAGGTGTAACTTCCTGTGGAGAAACATCTATAATGATATTCTGTTCTAAAAGGTGTAACTTCCTGTGGAGAAACATCTATAATGATATTCTGTTCTAAAAGGTGTAACTTCCTGTGGAGAAACATCTATAATGATATTCTGTTCTAAAAGGTGTAACTTCCTGTGGAGAAACATCTATAATGATATTCTGTTGTAAAAGGTGTAACTTCCTGTGGAGAAACATCTATAATGATATTCTGTTGTAAAAGGTGTAACTTCCTGTGGAGAAACATCAATACAAGTCTAGACAGCGACTCCGTTTATTTAACTTTATATTATTATCCTCGGAGTCCGTCGCACAGCTGTGTCAGTCAGACCATGACGTCACAGGTCAGATAGGGAGGTCGTAGGTCACCTCGGGGTTCACATGACGACATCACAGGTCAGAAAACAATGACAGATCTAGGATCAGCTAACCCCCAATCCTAACCTTAACCATTATGTGAAGAGGTCAAGGCAATGACATCACATGTCAAACAATGAGGTCACAGGTCATATAACATCACAGGACACCCTCAACCCCGGGGGTGGGGTCAAGTCAGACGGTGGTCTGTCGGCTGAAGAGGTCGAGGGTCAAGTCAGACGGTGGTCTGTCGGCTGAAGAGGTCGAGGGTCAAGTCGGACCGTGGTCTGTCGGCTGAAGAGGTCGAGGGTCAAGTCAGACTGGTCTGTCGGCTGAAGAGGTCGAGGGTCAAGTCGAACCGTGGTCTCTCGGCTGAAGAGGTCGAGGGTCAAGTCAGACTGGTCTGTCGGCTGAAGAGGTCGAGGGTCAAGTCGGACCGTGGTCTGTCGGCTGAAGAGGTCGAGGGTCAAGTCAGACTGGTCTGTCGGCTGAAGAGGTCGAGGGTCTAATCGGATCGTGGTCTGTCGGCTGAAGAGGTCGAGGGTCAAGTCAGACTGGTCTGTCGGCTGAAGAGGACGAGGGTCAATTCGGACCGTGGTCTGTCGGCTGAAGAGGTCGAGGGTCAAATCAGACCGTGGTCTGTCGGCTGAAGAGGTCGAGGGTCAAATCAGATCGTGGTCTGTCGGCTGAAGAGGTCGAGGGTCAATTCGGACCGGGGTCTGTCGGCTGAAGAGGTCGAGGGTCAATTTGGACCGTGGTATGTCTGCTGAAGAGGTGAGGGTCAAATCAGACCGTGGTCTGTCGGCTGAAGAGGTCGAGGGTCAAATCAGACCGTGGTCTGGTCGGCTGAAGAGGTCGAGGGTCACAGCAGAGAGGAAGGCTGGGATGCTCTTCTGGTGGTGCAGGAAAGAAGAGTCCACCATCTCTCTCAGGGTCCGACTGAAGTCTGTTCCATCAGCTGCATAGAAGGGCCTCCACTACAGCGCCTCCACTGGCCTGGAAGGGGAGAGAGAGAAGAGACAGGGAGAAGGGGTCAGTTAGGAGAGAGAAAGAAGAGACAGGGAGAAGGGGTCAGTTAGGAGAGAGAAAGAAGAGACAGGGAGAAGGGGTCAGTTAGGAGAGAGAAAGAAGAGACAGGGAGAAGGGGTCAGTTAGGAGAGAGAGAAAGAAGAGACAGGGAGAAGGGGTCAGTTAGGAGAGAGAGAAGGAGAAGGGTCAGGGAGAAGGGTCAGTTAGGAGAGAGAAAGAAGAGACAGGGAGAAGGGGTCAGTTAGGAGAGAGAAAGAAGAGACAGGAGAAGGGGTCAGTTAGGAGAGAGAAAGAAGAGAAGGGAGAAGGGGTCAGTTAGGAGAGAGAGAAGAGACAGGGAGAAGGGGTCAGTTAGGAGAGAGTCAGTTAAAGAAGAGACAGGGAGAAGGGGTCAGTTAGGAGAGAAAGAAAGAGACAGGGAGAAGGGGTCAGTTAGGGAGAGAAAAGAGACAGGGAGAAGGGGTCAGTTAGGGAGAGAAAGAAGAGACAGGAGAAGGGGTCAGTTAGGAGAGAGAGAAAGAGACAGGGAGAAGGGGTCAGTTAGGAGAGAGAAAGAAGAGACAGGGAGAAGGGGTCAGTTAGGAGAGAGAGAGAAGAGACAGGGAGAAGGGGTCAGTTAGGAGAGAGAGAAGAGACAGGGAGAAGGGGTCAGTTAGGAGAGAAAGAAGAGACAGGGAGAAGGAGAACTCAGCAACAAAAGAAAACTTCCCTTTTTCAGGACCCTGTCTTTCAAAGATCATCCTAATAACTTCACAGATCTTCATTGTAAAGGGTTTAAACACTGTTTCCCATGCTTGTTCAATGAACCATAAACAATTAATGAACATGCACCTGTGGAACGGTCGTTAAGACACCAACAGCTTACAGACGGTAGGCAATTAAGGTCACAGTTATGAAAACTTAGGACACTAAAGAGGCCTTTCTACTGACTCTGAAAAACACCAAAAGAAAGATTCCCAGGGTCCCATCTCATCTGCGCAAACGTGCCTTAGGCATGCTGCAAGGAGGCATGAGGACTGCAGATGTGGCCAGGGTAATAAATTGCAATGTTCGTACTGTGAGACGCCTAAGACAGCGCTACAGGGAGACAGGACGGACAGCTGATCGTCCTCGCAGTGGCAGACCACGTGTAACAACACCTGCACAGGACCGGTACATCCGAACATCACACACCTGAACAGGTACAGGATGGCAACAATAACTGCCAGAGTTACACCAGGATCACACAATCCATCCATCAGTGCTCAGACTGTCTGCAATAGGCTGAGAGAGGCAGGACTGAGGGCTTGTAGGCCTGTTGTAAGGCAGGTCCTCACCAGACATCACCGGCAACAACGTCGCCTATGGGCACAACCCCACCGTCGCTGGACCAGACAGGACTGGCAAAAAGTGCTTTTCACTGACGGTCGCGGTTTTTTTTGTCTCACCAGGGGTGATGGTCGGATTCACGTTTATCGTGGAAGGAATGAGCGTTACACCGAGGCCTGTACTCTGGATCGGGATACATTTGGAGGTGGAGGGTCTGTCATGGTCTAGGGCGGTGTGTCACAGCATCATCGGACTGAGGGCTTGTTGTCAATGCAGGCAATCTCAACGCTGTGCGTTACAAGGAAGACATCCTCCTCCCTCATGTGGTACCCTTCCTGCAGACTCATCCTGACATGACCCTTTATGTCCATTTATGTTAGTCACATGTCTGTGGAACTTGTTCATTTTATATCTCAGTTGTTGAATCTTATGTTCATACAAATATTTACACATGTTAAGTTTGCTGAAAATAAACCTATATATAAAATATACAGCAGTACGTGGAAATATACAGCAGTACGTGGAAATATACAGCAGTACGTGGAAATATACAGCAGTACGTGGAAATATACAGCAGTACGAGGAAATATACAGCAGTACGTGGAAATATACAGCAGTACGAGGAAATATACAGCAGTACGAGGAAATATACAGCAGTACGTGGAAATATACAGCAGTACGAGGAAATATACAGCAGTACGTGAAATATACAGCAGTACGAGGAAATATACAGCAGTACGTGGAAAACTCTACAAATTAGAGGATTCAGCTATTTCAGCCTCACCCGTTGCTGACAGCACACAGTCATGCAATCTCCATAGACAAACATTGTCAGTAGAATGCTCAGTGACTTTCAACGTGGCACTGTCCATAGGATGCCACCTTTCCCACAAGGCAGTTTGTAAAATGTCTGCCCTGCTAGAGCTGCCCTGGTGCTGTTATTGTAACCTTTATTTAACTAGGCAAGTCAGTTAAGAACACATTCTTATTTTCAATGACGGCCTAGGAACAGTGGGTTAACTGCCTGTTCAGGGGCAGAACGACAGATTTGTACTTTGTCAGCTCGGGATATGAACTTGCAACCTTTCGGTTACTAGTCCAATGCTCTAACCACTAGGCTACTCTGCCTCTAACCACTAGGCTACTCTGCCCTGCTAGAGCTGCCCTGGTGCTGTTACTCTGCCCTGCTAGAGCTGCCCTGGTGCTGTTATTCTGCCCTGCTAGAGCTGCCCCCTGCCCTGGTGCTGTTATTCTGCCCTGCTAGAGCTGCCCTGGTGCTGTTATTCTGCCCTGCTAGAGCTGCCCTGGTGCTGTTATTCTGCCCTGCTAGAGCTGCCCTGGTGCTGTTATTCTGCCCTGCTAGAGCTGCCCTGGTGCTGTTATTCTGCTAGAGCTGTCCTGGTGCTGTTATTCTGCTAGAGCTGCCCTGGTGCTGTAATTCTGCCCTGCTAGAGCTGCCCTGGTGCTGTTATTCTGCCCTGCTAGAGCTGCCCTGGTGCTGTTATTCTGCTAGAGCTGCCCTGGTGCTGTTATTCTGCTAGAGCTGCCCTGGTGCTGTTATTCTGCCCTGATAGAGCTGCCCTGGTGTTGTTATTCTGCCCTGATAGAGCTACCCTGGTGCTGTTATTCTGTCCTGCTAGAGCTGCCCTGGTGCTGTTATTCTGCAATGCTAGAGCTGCCCTGGTGCTGTTATTCTGCTAGAGCTGCCCTGGTGCTGTTATTCTGCCATGCCAGAGCTGCCCTGGTGCTGTTATTCTGCTAGAGCTGCCCTGGTGATGTTATTCTGCCCTGGTGCTGTTATTCTGCTAGAGCTGCCCTGGTGCTGTTATTCTGCTAGAGCTGCCCTGGTGATGTTATTCTGCCCTGGTGCTGTTATTCTGCTAGAGCTGCCCGGTGCTGTTATTCTGCAAGAGCTGCCCTGGTGATGTTATTCTGCCCTGGTGCTGTTATTCTGCCCTGCTAGAGCTGCCCTGGTGCTGTTATTCTGCACTGCTAGAGCTGCCCCTGTCAACTGTAAGTGCTGTTATTGTGAAGTGGAAACATCTAGGAGCAACAACGGCTCAGCCGTGAAGTGGTAAACCACACAAGCTCACAGAACGAGACTGCTGAATGCTGAAGCATGTAAAAATCATATATCCTCAGTTGTAACACTCAACGCAGAGTTCTAAACTGCCTCTGGAAGCAATATCAGCACCAGAGCTTCATGAAATGGTTTCCATGGCCGAGCAGCCGCACAAGCCTAAGATCACCATACGCAATGCCAAGCTGGAGTAAAGTTCACCCCATAGGACATCTGGAGCAGTAGAAACCTTCTCTGGAGCGTCGAATCACGCTTCACCATCTGGCAGTCCGACGGACGAATCTGGGGTTGGCAGGAGAACGCTACCTGCCCCAATGCAAAGTGCCAACTGTAAAGTTTGGTGGAGGAGGAATAATGTTCGAGGATGTTTTTCATGGTTGGGCCCCTTAGTTCCAGTGAAGGGAAATATTAGCGCTACAAAATTCAATGACATTCTAGATGATTCTGTTCCTTCCAACTTTGTGGCAGTTTGGGAAGGCCCTTTCCTGTTTCAGCATGAAGATGCCCCCGTGCACAAAGCAAAGTCCATACAGAAATGGTTTGTCGAGATCAGTGTGGAAGAACTTCACTGGCCTGCAAAGAGCCCTGACCTCAACCCCATCAAACACCTTTGGGATGAATTGGAACACCGACTGTGAGCCAGGCCTAATCGCCCAACATCAGTCCCCGACCTCACTAATGCTCGTGGCTGAATGGAAGCAAGTCCCTGCAGCAATGTTCCAACATCTAGTGGAAAGCCTTCTCAGAAGAGGTGGAGGCTGTTATAGCAGCAATGTTCCAACATCTAGTGGAAAGCCTTCCCTGAAGAGTGGAGGCTGTTATAGCAGCAATGTTCCAACATCTAGTGGAAAGCCTTCCCAGAAGAGGTGGAGGCTGTTATAGCAGCAATGTTCCAACATCTAGTGGAAAGCCTTCCCAGAAGAGTGGAGGCTGTTATAGCAGCAATGTTCCAACATCTAGTGGAAAGCCCTCCCAGAAGAGAGGAGGCTGTTATAGCAGCAATGTTCCAACATCTAGTGGAAAGCCTTCCCAGAAGAGTGGAGGCTGTTATAGCAGCAATGTTCCAACATCTAGTGGAAAGCCTTCCCAGAAGAGAGGAGGCTGTTATAGCAGCAATGTTCCAACATCTAGTGGAAAGCCTTCCCAGAAGAGAGGAGGCTGTTATAGCAGCAATGTTCCAACATCTAGTGGAAAGCCTTCCCAGAAGAGTGGATGCTGTTATAGCAGTAAAGGGGGAACATCTAGTGGAAAGCCTTCCCAGAAGAGTGGAGGCTGTTATAGCAGCAATGTTCCAACATCTAGTGAAAGCCTTCCCAGAAGAGTGGAGGCTGTTATAGCAGCAATGTTCCAACATCTAGTGGAAAGCCTTCCCTGAAGAGTGGAGGCTGTTATAGCAGCAATGTTCCAACATCTAATGGAAAGCCTTCCCAGAAGAGTGGAGGCTGTTATAGCAGCAATGTTCCAACATCTAGTGGAAAGCCTTCCCAGAAGAGGTGGAGGCTGTTATAGCAGCAATGTTCCAACATCTAGTGGAAAGGCTTCCCTGAAAGAGTGGAGGCTGTTATAGCAGCAATGTTCCAACATCTAGTGGAAAGCCTTCCCAGAAGAGTGGAGGCTGTTATAGCAGCAATGTTCCAACATCTAGTGGAAAGCCTTCCCAGAAGAGTGGAGGCTGTTATAGCAGCAATGTTCCAACATCTAGTGGAAAGCCTTCCCTGAAGAGTGGAGGCTGTTATAGCAGCAATGTTCCAACATCTAATGGAAAGCCTTCCCAGAAGAGTGGAGGCTGTTATAGCAGCAATGTTCCAACATCTAGTGGAAAGCCTTCCCAGAAGAGGTGGAGGCTGTTATAGCAGCAATGTTCCAACATCTAATGGAAAGCCTTCCCAGAAGAGTGGAGGCTGTTATAGCAGCAATGTTCCAACATCTAGTGGAAAGCCTTCCCAGAAGAGTGGAGGCTGAGACTGTTATAGCAGCCTTCCCAAAGTGGGGGAACAATGGGGGAACATATTAATGTCCATGGTTTTGGAATGATGTCAACTTTTGGTCAAGTAGATGGACCTGGAACAGAAGCCTCACCTCTCCATGAGTGGAGTAGAAAGCCCTGTTGTAGGACTACACACACACACACACACACACACACTTTGCGTCAAGAGGGAGAGAACATTAACTTTAGAAGTGAGAAAAGGAAATGGATTTAGAAGTTGTTTGTTGTTTATGGGGACCTGTTTGTGTGAGCGGTGGGACGAGGCGATGAAAGCCTTCCCGGGAAGACATTCAGCCTTCCCTGGAGGATTAATTAAATACACCAGAGTGAAATGAGAGAGGGAAGTAATTAAAGAAACGCCGGGAGGAGAGAGAGAGAGAGAAGAGAAGGAGAGATAGAGAAGAGAGAGCGAGGCAGAGATAGAGAGAGAGACGAGAAGGGAGAGAGAGAGAAGGGAGAGAGAGAGGGAGAGAGAGGGCGAGATAGAGGGAGAGAGAGGGCGAGATAGAGGGAGAGAAGAGAAGGGAGAGAGAGGGAGAGAAGAGAAGGGAGAGAGAGGGCGAGATAGAGGGAGAGAAGAGAATGGAGATAGAGGGAGAGAAGAGAAGGGAGAGAGAGAGGGAGAGAAGAGAAGGGAGAGAGAGAGGGAGAGAAGAGAAGGGAGAGAGAGAGGAGAGAGAAGAGAGAGAGAAGAGAGAGAGAGGGAGAGAGAGAAGAGGGAGAGAAGGGAGAGAGAGAGAGAGAGGGGAGAGAGAGGGAGAGAAGAGAGAGGGAGAGAGAGAACGTCTCTTCTGCCCAGTCAACTTTTCCATTCACAACCATTCCTCTTTGTCCATCTCTCTCCCCCATTCTGTTTATCTCCTCCTGTGTGTCAGCCCATCTGGAAAGTTCTGCCATACCCCTAGGTCTCTCTCGCTCTGTCTCTCTCCCTGTACACACCACCACACACACACACCTGGAGGGCGCCATGGGAACCAGGGCCGGTGTTCTAGAACCCCGAGGACTTCACAGAACACGACGATCAAGTTCTACTCAACTTCTGTGAAAGTGTCTCTACTGTAGTCTTTCCCCCAGTCTGATGCTGAAGAATCCATAAACATCACACACATTGATATGTGAAAACCTTTCCTCTGAAGTCAGTGGTAATGTGTTGCTCAGTCGGTAGAGTATGGCACTGGAAACTCCAAGGATTGTGGGTTGGATTCCCGCTTGGGCCCCCCATCTGAAAACTGGATGCACCCCTGACTCAGTCACTTTGGATAATGGGGTCTACTAAACGGCACACCCCTGACTCAGTCACTTTGGATAATCAAATCAAATCAATTTATATAGCCCTTCGTACATCAGCTGATATCTCAAAGTGCTGTACAGAAACCCAGCCTAAAACCCCAAACAGCAAGCAATGCAGGTGTAAAAGCACGGTGGCTAGGAAAAACTCCCTAGAAAGGCCAAAACCTAGGAAGAAACCTAGAGAGGAACCAGGCTATGTGGGGTGGCCAGTCCTCTTCTGGCTGTGCCGGGTGGAGATTATAACAGAACATGACCAAGATGTTCAAATGGGGTCTACTAAACCCCTGACTCAGTCACACCCCTGACTCAGTCACTTTGGATAATGGGGTCACTTTGGATAACAGCACACCCTGACTCAGTCACTTTGGATAATGGGGTAAACAGCACACCCTGACTCAGTCACTTTGGATAATGGGCTAAACGGCACACCCCTGACTCAGTCACTTTGGATAATGGGGTAAACAGCACACCCTGACTCAGTCACTTTGGATAATGGGGTAAACAGCACACCCTGACTCAGTCACTTTGGATAATGGGGTAAACAGCACACCCCTGACTCAGTCACTTTGGATAATGGGGTAAACAGCACACCAGTCCTACTCTCAGTCACACTGGGGCAGCACTGACTCAGTCACTTTGGATAATGGGGTAAACAGCACGTTACTATTACTTCAACTCTGACTTATACAGACTGAATCATGTCAACTATATACTCAATCAGACTGAATCATGTCAACTATATAGAAATAATAAAATACACATTTTTTATCTTGTGGTAGAAGTGCCAGTGAGGGAGAGAGAGAAGGAGAGAGAAAGACAAGATAGAGGGAGAGAAAGGAAAAACACAGAGAGAGAAGGAGAGAGAAAGACAAGATAGAGGGAGAGAAAGAGAAAGGAGAACACAGAGAGAAGGGGAGAGAAAGACAAGATAGAGGGAGAGAAAGGAGAGGAGGAACACAGAGATAGAAGGAGAGAGAAAGACAAGATAGAGGGAGAGAAAAAGAAAGGAGAGGAGGAACAGAGATTGAAGGGGCACAGGATAGGGAAAAACACAGGGAGGAGAGAGTCAGGAGATAGATGGATGGAGAGAGAGACAGGCGGGAGAGACAGGAGAGAGATGGATGAGAGAGAGACAGGAGGGAGAGAGAGACAGGAGAGAGATGGAGGGAGAGAGAGACAGGTGGGAGAGAGAGACGGAAGGAGAGAGACGGATAGAGAGAGACAGGAGAGAGACGGAAGGAGAGAGAGACGGCTTGAGAGAGATGGAGAAGAGAGACTGAGGGAGAGAGAGATGGGAAGAGAGAGACAGAAGGAGAGAGAGATGGGAAGAGAGAGACAGAAGGAGAGAGAGATGGGAAGAGAGACAGAAGGAGAGAGACAGAAGGAGAGAGAGACAGAAGGAGAGAGAGACAGAAGGAAAGAGAGAGACAGAAGGAGAGAGAGACAGAAGGAGAGAGAGAGAGGAGAGAGAGACAGAAGAGAGAGAGACAGAAGGAGAGAGACAGAAGGAGAGAGACAGAGAGAGAAGAGACAGAAGGAGAGAGAGACAGAAGGAGAGAGAGAGACAGAAGGAGAAGAGACAGAAGGAGAGAGACAGAGAGATGGCTGGAGAGAGAAGAGAGATGGAAGAGAGAGAGATGGAGAGAAGAGAGCACCAGGCCCAGAGGGTAATGATGAACATGCACCACACTTTCATTGATGATCTCCTTCCTCTCTTCAATGAGGAAAACACAGGAAAGGAATCATATTTCATTTAAAGGTCAGAAGGGTTTTTTTTTTCTTCAAAAGGGGATTTATTCAAATAGTGTGTGTTCTCAATGTGTGTGTGTGTGTGGATTTATTCAAATAGTGACCTTATCAACGCCTGTTAGCATATTCATGACTCCCCAAAATGTGTTATGAACAAGTCCTGACCTTTATCAAATCAACAAGTTGTTGTTTAATAACAACACAATAACTTCACTGTGTCAGTCCAGGGGCTCCTTCCCCCGTACCTTTCCTCCCCTTTTCTCCTCTCCTCCACCATCTCCTCCACCTCCTCCCCTTCCTCCCCCTCCCCCTCTCCCCCTCCCCCCTCCTCCTCCCCTCCTCCTTCCCCCCCCTCCTCCTCCCTCTCCCTCCTCCACCCCCTCTCCTCTCCTTCCTCCTCCTCCTCTCCTTCCTCCTCCTCCTCTCCTCTCCTTCCCCTCCCTCCACCCCCTCTCCATCCTCCTCCTCTCCCTCCTCCCTTCCTCCTCCACCCCTCTCCCTCCTCCTCCCTCTCCCTCCTCCACCCCCTCTCCTCCTCCTTCACCCCTCTCCCTTTCCTCCTTCTCCTTCTCCTCCCCCTCCTCCCCTCCCCCCTTCCTTCTATACCCCCCTCTCCCTTTCCCTCCTCCTCCCTCTCCCTCCTCCACCCCCCTCTCCTTCCTCCTCCACTCCCTCCCCTCCTCCATCTCTCCTCCTCCACCCTCCTCTCCTTCTCCCTTCCTCCCCCTCCTCCTTCCTCCCCTCCTTCCTCCTCCCCCTCTCCTTCCTCCTCCCCCCCTCCCCTCTCCCTCCTCCTCCCCCCTCCTCCTCCTTCCTCCTCCACCCCCTCTCCCTCCTCCTCCTCCACCAGAGACCTCTCCTCTCCTTCCTCCTCCCCTCCTCTCCTCCTCCTCCCTCCAGTCCTTCCTCCCTCCCCCTCTCCCCCTCTCTCCCCTCCTTGTGATGGTAAATATTCCTCCCCTCCCCCTCCTCCTCATCTGTATTTCTAGTTAAAAGGAAATCGATGGTTGTCAGAGTGTGTGTAGTGTGATGGGGCTACCGTCACACGGCAGTCACCTCAGCCAACCAGAGACCAGGTCTGCTGCGGAATGCCAATCACGTCATCACATCCTCAGGGTACATTCCCAGGTCAGAGACTAGTGACACACAGGAAGTAGTGACTTACCAGGTCAACACACACAGGTGCACTTGCACAAACACACAGGCACACTGTCTCAGGGGGTCACTAAGTGACAGCTTTGTCAGAGTGGTAAAGGGGTTACCAGGTTCTATTATAAGTAGTCTAGGGTAATGTGTGAAGGTTGAGCTGACAGTCTTCTAGAATAAGTAGTCTAGAAGTGTAGTTGAGCTGGCAGTCTTCAGGTCAGAATGTAGGGGAGGGGTTACCAGGTCAGAGTGTGTAGTGTGATGGGGGGTTACCAGGTCAGAGTGTGTAGTGACGAGGGGTTACCAGGTCAGAGTGTGTGTAGTGACGGGGGTTACCAGGTCAGAGTGTGTAGTGATGGGGGTTACCAGGTCAGAGTGTGTAGTGACGAGGGGTTACCAGGTCAGAGTGTGTAGTGACGAGGGGTTACCAGGTCAGAGTGTGTAGTGTGATGGGGGTTACCAGGTCAGAGTGTGTAGTCACGGGGTTACCAGGTCAGAGTGTGTAGTGTCAGATGACGGGGTTACCAGGTCAGAGTGTGTAGTGTGATGGGGTTACCAGGTCAGAGTGTGTAGTGATGGGGGTTACCAGGTCAGAGTGTGTAGTGTGATGGGGGTTACCAGGTCAGAGTGTGTAGTCACGGGGGTTACCAGGTCAGAGTGTGTAGTGACGAGGGGTTACCAGGTCAGAGTGTGTAGTCAGACGAGTGTGATGGGGGTTACCAGGTCAGAGTGTGTAGTGTGATGGGGGTTACCAGGTCAGAGTGTGTAGTGATGGGGGTTACCAGGTCAGAGTGTGTAGTGAGTGTGTAGTCAGGGGTTACCAGGTCAGAGTGTGTAGTGACGAGGGGTTACCAGGTCAGAGTGTGTAGTGATGGGGGTTACCAGGTCAGAGTGTGTAGTGATGAGGGGTTACCAGGTCAGAGTGTGTAGTGACGGGGTTACCAGGGGTTAGTGATGGGGGCTACCAGGTCAGAGTGTAGTGATGGGGGTTACCAGGTCAGAGTGTGTAGTGATGGGGGTTACCAGGTCAGAGTGTGTAGGTGATGAGGGGTTACCAGGTCAGAGTGTGTAGTGATGGGGGTTACCAGGTCAGAGTAGTGTATGGGGATTACCAGGTCAGAGTGTAGTGATGGGGGTTACCAGGTCAGAGTGTGTAGTGACGAGGGGGTTACCAGGTCAGAGTGTGTAGTGATGGGGGTTACCAGGTCAGAGTGTAGTGACGAGGGTTACCAGGTCAGAGTGTGTAGTGTGATGGGGTTACCAGGTCAGAGTGTGTAGTGATGGGGTTACCAGGTCAGGAGTGTGTAGTGACGAGGGGTTACCAGGTCAGAGTGTGTAGTGACGAGGGGTTACCAGGTCAGAGTGTGTAGTGTGATGGGGTTACCAGGTCAGAGTGTAGTGATGGGGTTACCCAGAGGTGTAGGATGGGGGTCAGAGTGTGTAGTGATGGGGGTTACCAGGTCAGGAGTGTGTAGTGTGATGGGGTTACCAGGTAGTGATGGGGGGGTTACCAGGTCAGAGTGTGTAGTGATGGGGGTTACCAGGTCAGAGTGTGTAGTGATGGGGGTTACCAGGTCAGAGTGTGTAG
>NW_027040428.1:154427-166927 GCF_034236695.1 Oncorhynchus nerka
TGATACCAGTGTTCAGGTTGATGTAATACTAGTGTTCAGGGTTTGTTGTAATACTAATGGTCAATGTTGATACCAGTGTTCAGGGTTGATACCAGTGTTCAGGGTTGATGCCAGTGTTCAGGGTTGTTGTAATACCCCAGTGTTCAGGGTTGATACCAGTGGTCTGTGTTCGGGTTGTTGTAATACTAGTGTTGTTCAGGGTTGTTGCAATACTAGTGTTCAGGGTTTGTTGTAATACCAGTGTTCAGGGTTGTTGTAATACCAGTGTTCAGGGTTGTTGTAATACTGAGTGTTCAGGGTTGTTGTAATACTAGTGTTCAGGGTTGTTGTAATACTAGTGTTCAGGGTTGTTGTAATACTAGTGTTGGGGTTGTTTGTAATACCAGTGTTCAGGGTTGTTGTAATACCAGTGTTCAGAGTTGATACTAGTGTTCAGAGTTGATACTAGTGTTCCAGGGTTGTTATGCAATACTGCAGGTGTTCAGGGTTGATACCAGTGTTCAGGGTTGTTGTAATGCCAGTGTTCAGGGTTGTTGTAATACCAGTGTTCAGGGTTGTTGTAATACTAGTGTTCAGGGTTGTTGTAATACTAGTGTCCAGGGTTGTTGTAATACCAGTGTTCAGGGTTGTTGTAATACCAGTGTTCAGGGTTAATACTAGTGTTCAGGGTTGTTGTAATACCAGTGTTCAGGGTTGATACCAGTGTTCAGGGTTGTTGTAATAATAGTGTTCAGGGTCGATGTAATACTAGTGTTCAGGGTTGTTGTAATACTAGTGTTCAGGGTTGTTGTAATACTAGTGTTCAGGGTTGTTGAAATACTAGTGTTCCGAGTTGTTGAAATACTAGTGTTCAGTGTTGATACCAGTGTTCAGGGTTGTTGTAATACCAGTGTTCAGGGTTGATACTAGTGTTCAGGGTTGTTGTAATACCAGTGTTCAGGGTTGATACTAGTGTTCAGGGTTGTTGTAATACTAGTGTTCAGGGTTTGATACCAGTGTTCAGGGTTGTTGTAATACCAGTGTTCAGGGTTGATACTAGTGTTCAGGGTTGTTGTAATACCAGTGTTCAGGGTTGATACCAGTGTTCAGGGTGTTGTAATACCAGTGTTCAGGGTTGTTGTAATACTAGTGTTCAGGGTTGTTGTAATACTAGTGTTCAGGGGTTGTTGTAATACAGTGTTCAGGGTTGTTGTAATACTAGTGTTCAGGGGTTGATACTAGTGTTCAGGGTTGTTGTAATACCAGTGTTCAGGGTTGTTGATACTAGTGTTCAGGGTTGAAATACTAGTGTTCAGTGTTGATACCAGTGTTCAGGGTTGTTGTAATACTAGTGTTCAGGGTTGATACTAGTGTTCAGTGTTGATACCAGTGTTCAGGGTTGTTGTAATACCAGTGTTCAGGGTTGATACCAGTGTTCAGGGTTGTTGTAATACCAGTGTTCAGGGTTGATACTAATACCAGTGTTCAGGGTTGTTGTAATACCAGTGTTCAGGGGTTGTTGTAATACTATGTTCAGGTTGATACTAGTGTTCAGGGTTGTTGTAATACTAGTGTTCAGGGTTGATACCAGTGTTCAGGGTTGTTGTAATACCAGTGTTCAGGGTTGTTGTAATTCTAGTGTTCAGGGTTGTTGTAATACCAGTGTACTAGTGTTCAGGGTTGTTGTAATACCAGTGTTCATACTACTGTTCAGGGTTGTTGTAATACCAGTGTTCAGGGTTGATACTAGTGTTCAGGGTTGTTGTAATACCAGTGTTCAGGGTTGATGCTAGTGTTCAGGGTTGTTGTAATACTAGTGTTCAGGGTTGTTGTAATACTAGTGTTCAGGTTTGATACCAGTGTTCAGGGTTAATACTAGTGTTCAGGGTTGTTGTAATACCAGTGTTCAGAGTTGATACTAGTGTTCAGGGTTGTTGTAATACCAGTGTTCAGGGTTGATACTAGTGTTCAGGGTTGTTGTAATACTAGTGTTCAGGTTTGATACCAGTGTTCAGGGTTGTTGTAATACCAGTGTTCAGGGTTGATACTAGTGTTCAGGGTTGTTGTAATACCAGTGTTCAGGGTTGTTGTAATACTAGTGTTCAGGTTTGATACCAGTGTTCAGGGTTGTTGTAATAATAGTGTTCAGGGTTGATACTAGTGTTCAGGGTTGTTGTAATACTAGTGTTCAGGGTTGATGTTCAGGTTTGATACCAGTGTTCAGGGTTGTTGTAATACCAGTGTTCAGGGTACTAGTGTTCAGGGTTGTTGTAATACCAGTGTTCAGGGTTGTTGTAATACTAGTGTTCAGGGTTGTTGTAATACCAGTGTGGGTTGATACTAGTGTTCAGGGTTGTTGTAATACTAGTGTTCAGGGTTGATACTAGGTTGTTGTAATACTAGTGTTCAGGGTTGTTGTAATACCAGTGTTCAGGGTTGTTGTAATACTAGTGTTCAGGGTGTTGTAATACCAGTGTTCAGGGTTGATACTAGTGTTCAGGGTTGATACTAGTGTGGTTGTTGTAATACCAGTGTTCAGGGTTGATACTAGTGTTCAGGTTGTTGTAATACTAGTGTTCAGGCTTGTTGTAATACCAGTGTTAGGGTTGTACTAGTGTTCAGGGTTGTTGTAATACCAGTGTTAAGGGTTGATACTAGTGTTCAGGGTTGTTGTAATACCAGTGTTCAGGGTTGATGCTAGTGTTCAGGGTTGTTGTAATACTAGTGTTCAGGGTTGTTGTAATACTAGTGTTCAGGGTTGTTGTAATACCAGTGTTGTAATACCAGTGTTCAGGGTTGTTGTAATACTAGTGTTCAGGGTTGTTGTAATACCAGTGTTCAGGGTTGTTGTAATACTAGTGTTCAGGGTTGATACCAGTGTTCAGGGTTGTTGTAATACCAGTGTTCAGGGTTGTTGTAATACCAGTGTTCAGGGTTGTTGTAATTCCAGTGTTCAGGGTTGTTGTAATACTAGTGTTCAGGGTTGTTGTAATACCAGTGTTCAGGGTTGTTGTAATACCAGTGTTCAGGGTTGTTGTAATACTAGTGTTCAGGGTTGTTGTAATACTAGTGTTCAGGGTTGTTGTAATACTAGTGTTCAGGTTGTTCAGGGTTGTTGTAATACCAGTGTTCAGGGTGTTCCAGTGTTCAGGGTTGTTGTAATACCAGTGTTCAGAGTTGATACTAGTGTTCAGAGTTGATACTAGTGTTCAGGGTTGTTGTAATACCAGTGTTCAGGGTTGATACCAGTGTTCAGGGTTGTTGTAATGCCAGTGTTCAGGGTTGTTGTAATACCAGTGTTCAGGGTTGTTGTAATACTAGTGTTCAGGGTTGTTGTAATACTAGTGTTCAGGGTTGTTGTAATACCAGTGTTCAGGGTTGTTGTAATACCAGTGTTCAGGGTTAATACTAGTGTTCAGGGTTGTTGTAATACCAGTGTTCAGGGTTGATACTAGTGTTCAGGTGGTTGTAATAATAGTGTTCAGGGTTGATACTAGTGTTCAGGGGGTTGTTGTAATACTAGTGTTCAGGGTTGTTGTAATACTAGTTCAGGGTTGTTGATACCAGTGTTCAGGGTGATACCAGTGTTCAGGGTTGATTGTTCAGGGTGTTGTAATACCAGTGTTCAGGGTTGTTGTAATACTAGTGTTCAGGTTGATACCAGTGTTCAGGGTTGATACCAGTGTAGGGTTGATACCAGTGTTCAGGTTGTTGAATACCAGTGTTCAGGGCTGATACCAGTGTTCAGGGTGTTGTAATACTAGTGTTCAGGGTTGTTGTAATACTAGTGTTCAGGGTTGTTGTAATACCAGTGTTCAGGGTTGAAACTAGTGTTCAGGGTTGTTGTAATACTAGTGTTCAGGTTGTTGTAATACTAGTGTTCAGGGTTGTTGTAATACCAGTGTTCAGGGTTGTTGTAATACCAGTGTTCAGGGTTGTTGTAATACTAGTGTTCAGGGTTGTTGTAATACTAGTGTTCAGGGCCGTTGATACCAGTGTTCAGAGTTTGTTGTAATACCAGTGTTCAGGGTTGATACCAGTGTTCAGGGTTGTTGTAATACCAGTGTTCAGGGTTTGAATACTAGTGTTCAGGGTTGTTGTAATACTAGTGTTCAGGGTTGTTGTAATACTAGTGTTCAGGGCTGTTGTAATACCAGTGTTCAGGGTTGTTGTAATACCAGTGTTCAGGGTTGTACTAGTGTTCAGGGTTGTTGTAATACTAGTGTTCAGGGTTGATACCAGTGTTCAGGGTTGTTGTAATACCAGTGTTCAGGGTTGGTTGTAATACCAGTGTTCAGGGTTGATGTAATACCAGTGTTCAGGGTTGTTGTAATACTAGTGTTCAGGGTTGTTGATACTAGTGTTCAGGGTTGTTGTAATACTAGTGTTCAGGGTTGATACCAGTGTTCAGGGTTGTTGTAATACTAGTGTTCAGGGTTGTTGTAATACTAGTTGGGTTGTAATACCAGTGTTCAGGGTTGTTGTAATACCAGTGTTCAGGGTTGTTGAATACCAGTGTTCAGGGTTGATACTAGTGTTCAGGGTTGTTGTAATACCAGTGTTCAGGGTTGTTGTAATACCAGTGTTCAGGGTTGTTGTAATACCAGTGTTCAGGTTGTTGTAATACTAGTGTTCAGGGTTGTTGTAATACTAGTGTTCAGGGTTGTTGTAATACTAGTGTTCAGGGTTGTTGTAATACTAGTGTTCAGGGTTGTTGTAATACCAGTGTTCAGGGTTGTTGTAATACCAGTGTTCAGGGTTGTTGTAATACTAGTGTTTGTAATACAGGGGTTGTTGTAATACCAGTGTTCAGGGTTGATACCAGTGTTCAGGGTGTGTTCAGGGTTGTTGTAATACCAGGGTTGTTGTGTTCAGGGTTGTTGTAATACCAGTGTTCAGGTTGTTGTAATACTAGTGTAGTGTTCAGGGTTGTTGTAATACTAGTGTTCAGGGTTGTTGTAATACTAGTGTTCAGGGCTGGGTTGATACTAGTGTTCAGGGTTGAATACCAGTGTTCAGGGTTGTTGTAATACTAGTGTTCAGGGTTGAATACTAGTGTTCAGGGTTGTTGTAATACTAGTGTTCAGGGTTGTTGATACCAGTGTTCAGGGTTGTTGTAATACCAGTGTTCAGGCTTGACTAGTGTTCAGGGTTGTTGTAATACCAGTGTTCAGGGTTGTTGTAATACTAGTGTTCAGTGTTCAGGGTTGTTGTAATACTAGTGTTCAGGCTTGTTGATAATAGTGTTCAGGGTTGTTGTAATACCAGTGTTCAGGGTTGTTGTAATTCTAGTGTTCAGGGTTGTTGTAATACCAGTGTTCAGGGTTGTTGATACTAGTGTTCAGGGTTGTTGTAATACCAGTGTTCAGGGTTGTTGTAATACCAGTGTTCAGGGTTGTTGTAATACTAGTGTTCAGGGTTGTTGTAATACCAGTGTTCTAGTGTTCAGGGCTTGTTGTAATACCAGTGTTCAGGGTTGATACTAGTGTTCAGGGTTGTTGTAATAATAGTGTTCAGAGTTGATACTAGTGTTCAGGGTTGTTGTAATACCAGTGTTCAGGGTTATTGTAATACTAGTGTTCAGGGTTGTTGTAATACCAGTGTTCAGGGTTGTTGTATACTAGTGTTCAGGTAATACCAGTGTTCAGGGTTGTTGTAATACCAGTGTTCAGGGCTGATACCAGTGTTCAGGGTTGTTGTAATACCAGTGTTCAGGGTTGAATACTAGTGTTCAGGGTTGTTGTAATACCAGTGTTCAGGGTTGTTGTAATACCAGTGTTCAGGGTTGTTGTAATACCAGTGTTCAGGGTTGTGTAATACCAGTGTTCAGGGTTGTTGTAATACTAGTGTTCAGGGTTGTTGTAATACTAGTGTTCAGGGTTGTTGTAATACCAGTGTTCAGGGTTGTTGTAATACTAGTGTTCAGGGTTGTTGTAATACCAGTGTTCAGGGTTGTTGTAATACCAGTGTTCAGGGTTCCAGTGTTCAGGTTGTACCAGTGTTCAATACTAGTGTTCAGGGTTGTTGTAATACCAGTGTTCAGGGTTGTTGTTCAATACCAGTGTTCAGGGTTGTTGTAATACCAGTGTTCAGGGTTGTTGTAATACTAGTGTTCAGGGTTGTTGTAATACTAGTGTTCAGGGTGTTGTAATACCAGTGTTCAGGGTTGTTGTAATACCAGTGTTCAGGGTTGAATACTAGTGTTCAGGGTTGTTGTAATACCAGTGTTCAGGGTTGATACCAGTGTTCAGGGTGTTGTAATACCAGTGTTCAGGGTGTAATACTAGTGTTCAGGGTTGTTGTAATACTAGTGTTCAGGGTTGAATACTAGTGTTCAGGGTTGTTGTAATACTAGTGTTCAGGGTTGTTGTAATACCAGTGTTCAGGGTTGTTGTAATACCAGTGTTCAGGGTTGTTGTGTTCAGGGTTGATACCAGTGTTCAGGGTTGTTGTGTTCAATACCAGTGTTCAGGGTTGTTGATACTAGTGTTCAGGGTTGTTGTAATACCAGTGTTCAGGGTTGATACTGTGTGTAATACCAGTGTTCAGGGTTGTTGTAATACCAGTGTTCAGGGTTGTTGTAATACCAGTGTTCAGGGTTAATACCAGGGTTGTTGTAATACCAGTGTTCAGTGTTCAGGGTTGTTGTAATACCAGTGTTCAGGGTTGATACTAGTGTTCAGGGTTGTTGTAATACTAGTGTTCAGGGTTGTTGTAATACTAGTGTTCAGGGTTGTTGATACCAGTGTTCAGGGTTGTTGTAATACCAGTGTTCAGGGTTGTTGTAAGGGTTGTTGTAATACCAGTGTTCAGGGTTGTTGTAATACTAGTGTTCAGGTTTGATACCAGTGTTCAGGTTTGATACTAGTGTTCAGGGTTGTTGTAATACCAGTGTTCAGGGTTGATACTGTGTTCAGGGTTGTTGTAATACCAGTGTTCAGGGTTGTTGTAATACTAGTGTTCAGGGTTGTTGTAATACCAGTGTTCAGGGTTGATACTAGTGTTCAGGGTTGTTGTAATACCAGTGTTCAGGGTTGTTGTAATACTAGTGTTCAGGCTTGTTGTAATACTAGTTTCAGGGGTTGTTGTAATACCAGTGTTCAGGGTTGTGTTCAGGGTTGTTGTAATACCAGTGTTCAGGGTTGTTGAATACTAGTGTTCAGGGTTGTTGTAATACCAGTGTTCAGGGTTGATACTAGTGTTCAGGGTTGTTGTAATACTAGTGTTCAGGGTTGTTGTAATACTAGTGTTCAGGGATACCAGTGTTCAGGGTTTGTAATACCAGTGTTCAGGGTTGATACTAGTGTTCAGGGTTGTTGTAATACCAGTGTTCAGGGTTGATACTAGTGTTCAGGGTTGTTGTAATACCAGTGTTCAGGGTTGATGCTAGTGTTCAGGGTTGTTGTAATACTAGTGTTCAGGGTTGTTGTAATACTAGTGTTCAGGGTTGTTGTAATACCAGTGTTCAGGGTTGTTGTAATACTAGTGTTCAGTGTTCAGGGTTGTAATACCAGTGTTCAGGGTTGATACTAGTGTTCAGGGTTGTTGTAATACCAGTGTTCAGGGTTGATGTTGTTCAGGGTTGTTGTAATACTAGTGTTCAGGGTTGTTGTAATACTAGTGTTCAGGTTTGATACCAGTGTTCAGGGTTGTTGTAATACCAGTGTTCAGGGTTGATACTAGTGTTCAGGGTTGTTGTAATACCAGTGTTCAGGGTTGTTGTAATACTAGTGTTCAGGTTTGATACCAGTGTTCAGGTTTGATACCAGTGTTCAGGGTTGTTGTAATAATAGTGTTCAGGGTTGATACTAGTGTTCAGGGTTGTTGTAATACCAGTGTTCAGGGTTGTTGTAATACTAGTGTTCAGGGTTGTTGTAATACCAGTGTTAAGGGTTGATACTAGTGTTCAGGGTTGTTGTAATACCAGTGTTCAGGGTTGATACTAGTGTTCAGGCTTGTTGTAATACTAGTGTTCAGGGTTGTTGTAATACCAGTGTTAAGGGTTGATACTAGTGTTCAGGGTTGTTGTAATACCAGTGTTCAGGGTTGATGCTAGTGTTCAGGGTTGTTGTAATACTAGTGTTCAGGGTTGTTGTAATACCAGTGTTCAGGGTTGTTGTAATACTAGTGTTCAGGGTTGTTGTAATACCAGTGTTCAGGGTTGTTGTAATACCAGTGTTCAGGGTTGATACCAGTGTTCAGGGTTGTTGTAATACCAGTGTTCAGGGTTGTTGTAATACCAGTGTTCAGGGTTGTTGTAATACCAGTGTTCAGGGTTGTTGTAATACCAGTGTTCAGGGTTGTTGTAATACCAGTGTTCAGGGTTGTTGTAATACCAGTGTTCAGGGTTGTTGTAATACCAGTGTTCAGGGTTGTTGTAATACTAGTGTTCAGGGTTGTTGTAATACTAGTGTTCAGGGTTGTTGTAATACTAGTGTTCAGGGTTGTTGTAATACTAGTGTTCAGGGTTGTTGTAATACTAGTGTTCAGGGTTGTTACTAGTGTTCAGGGTTGATACCAGTGTTCAGGGTTGTTGTAATACCAGTGTTCAGGGTTGTTAATACCAGTGTTCAGGTTGTTGTAATACCAGTGTTCAGGTTGATACTAGTGTTCAGAGTTGATACTAGTGTTCAGGGTTGTTGTAATACCAGTGTTCAGGGTTGAATACCAGTGTTCAGGGTTGTTGTAAATGCCAGTGTTCAGGGTGTTGTAATACTAGTGTTCAGGGTTGTTGTAATACTAGTGTTCAGGGTTGTTGTAATACTAGTGTTCAGGGTTGTTGTAATACCAGTGTTCAGGGTTGTTGTAATACCAGTGTTCAGGGTTATACTAGTGTTCAGGGTTGTTGTAATACCAGTGTTCAGGGTTGAGTGTTCAGGGTGTTGAATACCAGTGTTCAGGGTCGTTGTAATACTAGTGTTCAGGGTTGTTGTAATACTAGTGTTCAGGGTTGTTGTAATACTAGTGTTCAGGGTTGTTGTAATACTAGTGTTCAGGGTTGTTGAAATACTAGTGTTCAGGGTTGATACCAGTGTTCAGGGTTGTTGTAATACCAGTGTTCAGGGTTGATACCAGTGTTCAGGTGGTTGAATACTAGTGTTCAGGTTGATACTAGTGTTCAGGGTTGTTGTAATACCAGTGTTCAGGGTTGTAATACTAGTGTTCAGGGTTGTTGAAATACTAGTGTTCAGGTTGTTGAAATACTAGTGTTCAGTGTTGATACCAGTGTTCAGGGTTGTTGTAATACCAGTGTTCAGGGTTGATACCAGTGTTCAGGGTTGATACCAGTGTTCAGGGTTGTTGTAATACCAGTGTTCAGGGTTGTTGTAATACCAGTGTTCAGGGTTGATACCAGTGTTCAGGGTTGATACCAGTGTTCAGGGTTGTTGTAATACCAGTGTTCAGGGTTGTTGTAATACCAGTGTTCAGGGTTGATACTAGTGTTCAGGGTTGATACCAGTGTTCAGGGTTGATACCAGTGTTCAGGGTTGATACCAGTGTTCAGGGTTGTTGTAATACCAGTGTTCAGGGTTGTTGTAATACCAGTGTTCAGGGTTGATACTAGTGTTCAGGGTTGATACCAGTGTTCAGGGTTGATACTAGTGTTCAGGGTTGTTGTAATACCAGTGTTCAGGGTTGTTGTAATACTAGTGTTCAGGGTTGTTGTAATACCAGTGTTCAGGGTTGATACTACTGTTCAGGGTTGTTGTAATACCAGTGTTCAGGGTTGATACTAGTGTTCAGGGTTGTTGTAATACCAGTGTTCAGGGTTGATACTAGTGTTCAGGTTTGATACTAGTGTTCAGGGTTCTCGGCAGTTTGACTTGGTGTTCAGGGTTCTAGGCTGTTTGACCTGGTGTTCAGGGTTCTAGCCTGTTTGACTTGGTGTTCAGGGTTCTAGACTGTTTGACTTGGTGTTCAGGGTTCTAGACTGTTTGACTTGGTGTTCAGGGTTCTAGACTGTTTGACTTGGTGTTCTAATTGGTTCATGTGTCAAGTGAAAGATTGTTTTGTTTTCTAAAGGTCAACTCAAGGTTTGAGTCTTTTTCCATTTATGACCAATAACAACATTTCAAGCATCTTGTACGACAGGTACTAGTCTATTATCTGTCATTCAGGGTCACTGACAGAGAGGGAGAGAGAGAAGGGTAGACACAGGAAAACCTGGCTCCCTGTAGAGGAAAGGCTGTACAACCACTACACCACCTGAGACGGAGCTGCATTTCCTGACAAAATGTGAAAAATATAAAACAATTAGAGAATGTCATTTCCCCAAATTTGAAACCCTTATTCAAGGTTTCAAAGACCTCTCTGATGAGAGTAGGCTACCCGTCCTGTTGGGGGAGGACGCAGAGAGCTGTGGGTTGGCAGCGCACTACATTGCTGCCTGCCATAAGATGAGGGACAGTGTCTGACAGACCAATCAACCTGCACATGTCCTCTACTGTATGCTAATTGTTAGAGGAGAGAGAGAGACAGCGAGAGAGAGAGAGACAGAGAGAGACAGAGAGACAGCGAGAGACAGAGAGACAGCGAGAGACAGAGAGACAGCGAGAGAGAGAGAGACAGAGAGAGAGAGACAGAGAGAGAGAGACAGAGAGAGAGAGAGAGAGAGAGAGAGAGAGACAGAGAGAGAGAGAGAGAGAGAGAGAGACAGAGAGAGAGAGAGAGAGAGAGAGAGAGAGAGAGAGAGAGAGACAGCGAGAGAGAGAGAGACAGCGAGAGAGAGAGAGACAGCGAGAGAGAGAGAGACAGCGAGAGAGAGAGAGAGAGGAGAGAGACAGAGAGAGAGAGAGAGACAGAGAGAGACAGAGAGAGAGAGAGAGAGAGAGACAGAGAGAGAGAGAGAGAGAGAGAGAGAGAGACAGAGAGAGAGAGAGAGACAGAGAGACAGAGAGAGAGAGAGAGAGAGAGAGAGAGAGAGAGAGAGAGACAGCGAGAGAGAGAGAGAGAGAGATCAGAGAGAGAGAGAGAGAGAGAGAGAGAGAGACCCAGAGAGAGCGAGAGAGAGAGAGACAGAGACAGAGAGAGAGACAGCGAGAGAGAGAGAGAGACAGCGAGACAGAGAGAGAGAGAGAGAGAGAGAGAGAGAGAGCGAGAGAGAGAGAGAGAGAGAGAGAGAGAGAGAGAGAGAGAAGGACACAAAGTTGTCTGTAGTTTAATAAATGAGGGAGTCCTGAGTCAATGTGTGAGACAAGGGACATTGCTTTCCTTCTCTGAATTACCATACAAGGTGACACTGGACTAATTAAACACACACACACACGTCCAGTCTCATCGAGTGAAAGAGGGCAGAACGAGGGATCACCTCAGTGCAAATTAAAAGCTCCATAATTACCCCTTCTGCCACTCTGCTAACACGACGGCCATCTTGACTCGGCTCTGATCCCTGCCTGCTGTCTGGTTACCAGGGCTCCTCCAGCTGCCATAGAGAATGACTGGG
Source organism: Oncorhynchus nerka (assembly GCF_034236695.1). Taxonomy (NCBI): domain Eukaryota; kingdom Metazoa; phylum Chordata; class Actinopteri; order Salmoniformes; family Salmonidae; genus Oncorhynchus; species Oncorhynchus nerka. Next base: position 165,850 of record NW_027040428.1, read on the forward strand.
GCCGGGCAGAACCGCAGGCGACTGCTGAAAAATGTCACTCTCTCTGCCAAGGACCAAGAGGCACTGAAACTTTCCCGAGACAAAGTTTAGTTTAGACAGATAGCTAGCTGCTTGAAACAAAGCTGGGGAAAGAGGTTTGACTTTGAGGAAGATTAAATCTGTCTTCAGTATTCTAGAAGACCGTTTTAGAATTCTATAATAGAACTTAATTTAATGTATTCTAGAAGACCGTTTTAGAATTACATAATATAACTTAATTTAATGTATTCTATTTGATAGGATCTCTGTGATTACACGGCATCACAATGGATCAAAGGTAAAAGAGGGAGGTCCTCAAAAAGGAAGTGTTCGGACCAAGCAGACAGGAGGCTACAAGACCGTTTTGCTAGTACAGACTGGGATATGTTCCAGGGATTCAAACAGTCACGAGCTTCCTCAATAAGTGCATAGAGGATGAACGCGCCCACAGTACCTATAAGAACGTATCCAAACCAAACACCATGGATTACTGGCAGTATCCACGCTGGGCTAAAAGCTAGAGTTACCACTTACAAGGAACGGGACATGGACACATACAAGAAAGCTACGACATCAAACATGCAGAAGGACAATATAGGAGGAATCGTAGTACAGCGTCTCCGATGCAGGGGCAGGGTAGTCTAGTGGTTATAGACAGGGTAGCCTGGTGGTTAGAGGCAGGGTAGCCTAGTGGTTAGAGGCAGGGTAGCCTGGTGGTTAGAGGCAGGGTAGCCTGGGTAGCCTGGTGGTTAGAGGCAGGGTAGCCTGGTGGTTAGAGGCAGGGTAGCCTGATGGTTAGAGGCAGGGTAGCCTGATGGTTAGAGGCAGGGTAGCCTGATGGTTAGAGGCAGGGTAGCCTGGTGGTTAGAGGCAGGGTAGCCTGGTGGTTAGAGGCAGGGTAGCCTAATGGTTAGAGGCAGGGTAGCCTGGTGGTTAGAGGCAGGGTAGCCTGGGTAGCCTGGTGGTTAGAGGCAGGGTAGCCTGGTGGTTAGAGGCAGGGTAGCCTGATGGTTAGAGGCAGGGTAGCCTGATGGTTAGAGGCAGGGTAGCCTGATGGTTA
>NW_027040428.1:171927-194427 GCF_034236695.1 Oncorhynchus nerka
AGAGAGAGGGAGAATAAAGAGAGGGAGAGTAAAGAGAGAGAAGGAGAGTAAAGAGAGAGGGAGAGTAAAGAGAGAGAGGGAGAGTAAAGAGAGAAAGAGAGGAGGGAGAGTAAAGAGAGAGAGGAATAAGAGAGTAAAGAGAGAGAGGAGAGTAAAGAGAGAGAGAGTAAAGAGAGAGGGAGAGTAAAGAGGGGAGAGTAAAGAGAAAGAGGAGAGTAAAGAGAGAGAGAGGAGAGAGTAAAGAGAGAGAGGGAGAGTAAAGAGGGGGAGAGGAGGGGGAGAGTAAAGAGAGAGAGGGAGAGTAAAGAGAGAGAGGGAGAGTAGAGAGAGAGGGAGAGTAAAGAGAGAGGGAGAGTAAAGAGAGAGAGGGAGAGTAAAGAGAGAGAGGGAGAGTAAAGAGAGAGGGAGAGTAAAGAGAGAGAGGGAGAGTAAAGAGAGAGAGGGAGAGTAAAGAGAGAGGGAGAGTAAAGAGAGAGAGGGAGAGTAAAGTGGGGGAGAGTAAAGAGAGAGAGGGAGAGTAAAGAGAGAGAGTACAGAGAGAGAGGGAGCGTAACGAGAGAGGGAGAGTAAAGAGAGAGAGGGAATAAAGAGAGGGAGAGTAAAGAGAGGGAGAGGGAGAGTAAAGAGAGAGAGAGAAAGAGAGAGAGAGTAAAGAGAGAGAGGGAGAGAAAGAGAGAGAGAGAGTAAAGAGAGAGAGAGGAGAGAGAAGAGTAAAGAGAGAGAGAGAGTAAAGAGAGAGAGAGTAAAGAGAGAGGAGGAGAGTAAAGAGAGAGAGAGAGAGTAAAGAGAGAGAGGGATAGTAAAGAAAGAGAGAGAGAGTAAAGAGAGAGAGGGAGAGTAAAGAGAGAGAGAGAGTAAAGAGAGAGAGAGTAAAGAGAGAGAGGGAGAGTAAAGAGAGGGAGAGTAAAGAGAGAGGAATATATTTTACTCTCTCTCTCTTTCCACTCGTATCCTCTCCTCTCATCCCCCTCTCTCTTTCCACTCGTTCCCTCTCCTCTCATCCCCCTCTCTCTCTCCACTCGTTCCCTCTCCTCTCATCCCCCTCTCTCTTTCCACTCGTTCCCTCTCCTCTCATCCCCCTCTCTCTTTCCACTCATTTCCTCTCCTCTCATCCCCCTCTCTCTTTCCACTCGTTTCCTCTCCTCTCATCCCACTCTCTCTCTCCATTTGTTTCCTCTCCATCTCTCCACTTGTTTCCTCTCCTCCATCTCTCCACTAATTTCCTCTCCTCTCTCCTACTGCATCATCTTCCTCTCCTACTGTACCAGAGTTGTATGGCATTGAAGCTCGTCTGGAGGTTAGTTAACACAGTGTCCAAGGAGGGGCCAGAAGTATACAGAATGGTGTCGTCTGCGTAGAGGTGGATCAGAGAATCACCAGCAGCAAGAGCAACATCATTGATGTATACAGGGATGAAAGCCGGCCCGAGAATTGAACCCTGTGGCACACCCATAGAGACTGTCAAGAGGTCCAGACAACAGTCCCTCCGATTTGACACACTGAACTCTTTCTGAGAAGTAGTTGGTGAACCAGACGAGGCAATCATTTGAGAAACCAAGGCTATTGATTCTGCCGATAAGAATGTTGTGTTTGACAGAGTCGAAAGCCTTGGCCAGATCGATGAATACGGCTGCACAGTAATGTCTCTTATCGATGGCGGTTATGATATCGTTTAGGACCTTGAGCGTGGCTGAGGTGCACCCATGACCAGCTCGGAAACCAGATTGTATAGCGGAGAAGGTGCTGTGGGATTCGAAATGGTCGGTGAACTGTTTGTTAACTTGGTGTTTGAAGACCTTAGAAAGAGAGGGTAGGATTGATATAGGTCTGTAGCAGTTTGGGTCTAGAGTGTCTCCCGCTTTGAAGAGGGGGATGACCGCAGCTGCTTTCCAATCTTTGGGAATCTCAGACGACACGAAAGAGAGATTCAACAGGCTAGTAATAGAGGTTGCAACAATTTCGGCTGATAATTTTAGAGGGTCCAGATTGTCTAGTCCGGCTGATTTGTAGGGATCCAGATTTTGCAGCTCTTTCAGAACATCAGCTATCTGGATTTGGATGAAGGAGAAATGGGGGAGGCTTGGGCTAGTTGCTACAGGGGGTGCTGAGGTGTTGGCCGGTGGTGGGGGTAGCCAGGTGGAAAATGCTTATTTTAATGATGGATTATCGTAGATGTATCCGTGGTGACAGTGTTTCCTATCCTCAGTGCAGTGGATTTATGTAGCAGTCTTTCCCCATCACTAGAACAGAGAAGGTATTCCCCCATCACTAGAACAGAGAAGGTATTCCCCCATCACTAGAACAGAGAAGGTATTCCCCATCACTAGAACAGAGAAGGTATTCCCCCATCACTAGAACAGAGAAGGTATTCCCCATCACTAGAACAGAGAAGGTATTCCCCCATCACTAGAACAGAGAAGGTATTCCCCATCACTAGAACAGAGAAGGTATTCCCCCATCACTAGAACAGAGAAGGTATTCCCCCATCACTAGAACAGAGAAGGTATTCCCCATCACTAGAACAGAGAAGGTATTCCCCATCACTAGAACAGAGAAGGTATTCCCCCATCACTAGAACAGAGAAGGTATTCCCCATCACTAGAACAGAGAAGGTATTCCCCCATCACTAGAACAGAGAAGATATTCCCCGGGTGGACAGCCAGGTGGTGTGGGTGTATGTGGGGTGTGTGTGTGTATGTGGGGTGGGGGGTGAAATAATGGGTATGATACTCTCCATCTCTCCTCTCCCCTGGGAACTAGTCTGGCTGACTATTGATTTACAGCCTACAGTACTACAACTCACTCACACATGCACACACACAGACACAAGGACAAGCATGCACACACAGACACAAGGACAAGCATGCACACACAGACACAAGGACAAGCATGCACACACACAGACACAAGGACAAGCATGCACACACAGACACAAGGACAAGCATGCACACACAGACACAAGGACAAGCATGCACACACAGACACAAGGACAAGCACACACCCAGACACAAGGACAAGACACAAGGACAAGCATGCACACACAAAGACACAAGGACAAGCATGCACACACAAAGACACAAGGACAAGCATGCACACACAAAGACACAAGGACAAGCATGCACACACACAGACACAAAGACAAGCATGCACACACAAAGACACAAGGACAAGCATGCACACACAAACACAAGGACAAGCATGCACAAGCATGCACACACAAGACACAAGGACAAGCATGCACACACAAAGACACAAGGACAAGCATGCACACACACAGACACAAGGACAAGCATGCACACACAAACACAAGGACAAGCATGCACACACAAAGACACAAGGACAAGCATGCACACACAAAGACACAAGGACAAGCATGGACAAGCATGCACACACAGACACAAGGACAAGCATGCACACACACAGACACAAGGACAAGCATGCACACACAAAGACACAAGGACAAGCATGCACACACAAAGACACAAGGACAAGCATGCACACACACAGACACAAGGACAAGCATGCACACACAAAGACACAAGGACAAGCATGCACACACAAAGACACAAGGACAAGCATGCACACACAAAGACACAAGGACAAGCATGCACACACAAAGACACAAGGACAAGCATGCACACACAGACACAAGGACAAGCATGCACACACAAAGACACAAGGACAAGCATGCACACACAAAGACACAAGGACAAGCATGCACACACACAGACACAAGGACAAGCATGCACACACACAAACACAAGGACAAGCATGCACACACACAAACACAAGGACAAGCATGCACACACAGACAAACACATGGACACAAGGACATGCACACACAAACACACAAGGGACAAGCATGCACACACAAAGACACAAGGACAAGGACACAGGACATGCACACACAAAGACACAAGGACAAGCATGCACACACAAAGACACAAGGACAAGCATGCACACACAAAGACACAAGGACAAGCATGCACGCACACAGACACAAGGACAAGCATGCACACACAAAGACACAAGGACAAGCATGCACACACACAGACACAAGGACAAGCATGCACACACACAGACACAAGGACAAGCATGCACACACACAGACACAAGGACAAGCATGCACACACAAAGACACAAGGACAAGCATGCACACACAAAGACACAAGGACAAGCATGCACACACACAGACACAAGGACAAGCATGCACACACAAACACAAGGACAAGCATGCACACACAAAGACACAAGGACAAGCATGCACACACAAACACAAGGACAAGCATGCACACACAAACACAAGGACAAGCATGCACACACACAGACACAACGACAAGCATGCACACACACAGACACAAGGACAAGCATGCACACACAAAGACACAAGGACAAGCATGCACACACAAGACACAAGGACAAGCATGCACACACACAGACACAAGGACAAGCATGCACACACAAAGACACAAGGACAAGCATGCACACACAAAGACACAAGGACAAGCATGCACACACAAAGACACAAGGACAAGCATGCACACACAAAGACACAAGGACAAGCATGACACACAGACACAAGGACAAGCATGCACACACAAAGACACAAGGACAAGCATGCACACACAAAGACACAAGGACAAGCATGCACACACAAAGACACAAGGACAAGCATGCACACACAAAGACACAAGGACAAGCATGCACACACACAGACACAAGGACAAGCATGCACACACACAAACACAAGGACAAGCATGCACACACACAAACACAAGGACAAGCATGCACACACACAAACACAAGGACAAGCATGCACACACACAAACACAAGGACAAGCATGCACACACACAAACACAAGGACAAGCATGCACACACAAAGACACAAGGACAAGCATGCACACACAAAGACACAAGGACAAGCATGCACACACACAGACACAAGGACAAGCATGCACACACAAAGACACAAGGACAAGCATGCACACACAAAGACACAAGGACAAGCATGCACACACAAAGACACAAGGACAAGCATGCACACACAAAGACACAAGGACAAGCATGCACACACAGACACAAGGACAAGCATGCACACACAGACACAAGGACAAGCATGCACACACACAGACACAAGGACAAGCATGCACACACACAGACACAAGGACAAGCATGCACACACAAAGACACAAGGACAAGCATGCACACACAAAGACACAAGGACAAGCATGCACACACAAAGACACAAGGACAGGCATGCACACACAAAGACACAAGGACAAGCATGCACACACAAAGACACAAGGACAAGCATGCACACACAAAGACACAAGGACAAGCATGCACACACACAGACAAGTGTCTGCTCATGCTGCCTTCAAGACAACTGGGAACCCTGAGGGGGGGGAAAACTAGCTCTGACTGGGAACCCTGAGGGGGGGAAACTAGCTCTGACTGGGAACCCTGAGGGGGACTAGCTCTGACTGGGAACCCTGAGGGGGAAACTAGCTCTGACTGGGAACCCTGAGGGGGGGGAACTAGCTCTGACTGGGAACCCTGAGGGGGGACTAGCTCTGACTGGGAACCCTGAGGGGAGGGGGAAACTAGCTCTGACTGGGAACCCTGAGGGGGGGAACTAGCTCTGACTGGGAACCCTGAGGGGGGAAACTAGCTCTGACTGGGAACCCTGAGGGGGAAACTAGCTCTGACTGGGAACCCTGAGGGGGAACTAGCTCTGACTGGGAACCCTGAGGGGGAACTAGCTCTGACTGGGAACCCTGGGGGAACCCTGGTCTCTGACTGGGGAAATGGTTTTGAACGGTCATTTAACTCGGAAATTCAGGTTTCTTCTTAGAGCTCCGACTTTCCAACCGAAAGATCACTGACCATCTCACCTCCTGATGTCACGATTTGACCTCACCATCTCACCTCCCCGATGTCACGATTTGACCTCACCATCTCACCTCCCCGATGTCACGATTTGACTTCACCATCTCACCTCCCCGATGTCACGATTTGACCTCACCATCTGACCTCACTGATGTCACCATCTGACCTCACCATCTGACCTCACTGATGACCATCTGACCTCACTGATGTCACGGGACCTCACCATCTGACCTCACTGATGTCACGATTTGACCTCACCATCTGACCTCACTGATGTCACGTTTGACCTCACCATCTCACCTCCCTGATGTCACGATTTGACCTCACCATCTGACCTCACTGATGTCACGGTCACCATCTGACCTCACTGATGTCACGATTTGACCTCACCATCTCACCTCCCTGATGTCACGATTTGACCTCACCATCTCAAGATCACCATCTGACCTCACTGATGTCACGATTTGACCTCACATCTCACCTCCCTGATGTCACCCTCATTTGACCTCACCATCTTACCTCACTGATGTCACAACACCATCTGACCTCACTGATGTCACGATTATTATCTGACCTCACTGATGTCACGATTTGACCTCACCATCTCACCTCCCTGATGTCACGATTTGACCTCACCATCTCACCTCCCCGATGTCACGATTTGACCTCACCATCTCACCTCCCCGATGTCACGATTTGACCTCACCATCTGACCTCACTGATGTCACGATTTGACCTCACCATCTGACCTCACTGATGTCACCATCTGTCACTGATGGCTGGACTCACCATCTGACCTCCCTGATGTCACGATTTGACCTCACCATCTCACCTCCTGATGTCACGATTTGACCTGGTCTCTGGTTCCCGATGCTGGTTTGACTTCCCCAAAGTCTCACTCCCGATGTCACGATTTGACCTCACCATCTGACCTCACTGTTGTCACGATTTGACCTCACCATCTGACCTGACTGATGTCACGATTTGACCTCACCATCTGACCTCACTGATGTCACGATTTGACCTCACCATCTGACCTCACCATCTCACCTCCCTGATGTCACGATTTGACCTCACCATCTTACCTCACTGATGTCACGATTTGACCTCACCATCTGACCTCACTGATGTCACGATTTGACCTCACCATCTGACCTCCCTGATGTCACGATTTGACCTCACCATCTGACTCCAATGTTTTTACATCACAATTTCACCTAATTTTGTTTTGTTTCCCGTCTTTGAATGCACCCTCACACCTCACCCCCTCACACACACAGACAAACACGTCTCGTTAGATTCGTTCTTTATTAACTCAATTCATGTCTGAAATAACATTCCACGCGTACGTCATAATTATACTGAACAGAAATATAAACGCAACACAGCAGTTTTACTGAGGTACAGTTCATAGAAGGAAATCAGTCAATTTAAATACATTAATTAGGCCCTAATCTATATCACATGACTGGGCACAGCCACTGAAATACTCCACAGTTTCATCATCTGTCCGGGTGGCTGGTCTCAGACGATCCTGCAGGTGAAGAAGCCGGACGCGGAGGTCCTTGGCTGGCGTGGTAACATGTGGTCTGTGGTTGTGAGGCTGGTTGGAACGTACAGCCAAAGTCTCTAAAAACGACATCGGAGGCGGCTCATGGTAGAGAAATGTTTGCAATAAATACGTTACATGTTGACTATTTTTTTGTTCAGTGTAGATTGACTCAGAAATGGGATTCAGCACACAAAACAAACTAAGAGGTAAGAAGTAAGAGCTGTTTGTTCTAATTACAAATCAATCAGGTTCAACCTTTTTCTCTGCTTTCCCTTTACAAGAAAATAACAAGATGATAGTTGTGTGTCCCGTTTAAAATGACATACATGAAGCCATATGAACCTTCTACAAAAACAACGTTCGAGCAAAGATCAACACAGGAAGTAGAGACACAATAACAGAACATCTGACTGAAGGTTACAGAGATCAACACAGGAAGTAGAGACACAATAACAGAACATCTGACTGAAGGTTACAGAGATCAACACAGGAAGTACTGAAACACTAACAGAACATTTGACTGAAGGTTACAGAGATCAACACAGGAAGTAGAGAAACACTAACAGAACATCTGACTGAAGGTTACAGAGATCAACACAGGAAGTAGAGAAACAATAACAGAACATCTGACTGAAGGTTACAGAGATCAACACAGGAAGTAGAGAAACAATAACAGAACATCTGATTGAAGGTTACAGAGATCAACACAGGAAGTAGAGACACAATAACAGAACATCTGACTGAAGGTTACAGAGATCAACACAGGAAGTAGAGAAACAATAACAGAACATCTGACTGAAGGTTACAGAGATCAACACAGGAAGTAGAGAAACAATAACAGAACATCTGATTGAAGGTTACAGAGATCAACACAGGAAGTAGAGAAACAATAACAGAACATCTGACTGAAGGTTACAGAGATCAACACTATATAAAGACACAGGCTGTCACCCTAATCCCTATATAGTGCACTACCTCCAGGCTCTTGGGAGTGCACTACCTCCAGGCTCTTGGGAGTGCACTACCTCCAGGCTCTTGTAGTGCAACATCTATAGTGCACTACCTTCTGGCTCTTGTAGTGCACTTCCTGTGGAGAAACTTATAATGATATTCTAACTTCCTGTGTCTATAATGATATTCTGTTCTAAAAAGGTGTAACATTTGTGACAGACTAAGAGAAACATCTATAATGATATTCTGTTGTAAAGGTGTAACTTCCTGTGGAGAAACATCTATAATGATATTCTGTTCTAAAAGGTGTAACTTCCTGTGGAGAAACATCTATAATGATATTCTGTTGTAAAGGTGTAACTTCCTGTGGAGAAACATCTATAATGATATTCTGTTCTAAAAGGTGTAACTTCCTGTGGAGAAACATCTATAATGATATTCTGTTGTAAAGGTGTAACTTCCTGTGGAGAAACATCTATAATGATATTCTGTTCTAAAAGGTGTAACTTCCTGTGGAGAAACATCTATAATGATATTCTGTTCTAAAAGGTGTAACTTCCTGTGGAGAAACATCTATAATGATATTCTGTTCTAAAAGGTGTAACTTCCTGTGGAGAAACATCTATAATGATATTCTGTTCTAAAAGGTGTAACTTCCTGTGGAGAAACATCTATAATGATATTCTGTTCTAAAAGGTGTAACTTCCTGTGGAGAAACATCTATAATGATATTCTGTTCTAAAAGGTGTAACTTCCTGTGGAGAAACATCTATAATGATATTCTGTTCTAAAAGGTGTAACTTCCTGTGGAGAAACATCTATAATGATATTCTGTTCTAAAAGGTGTAACTTCCTGTGGAGAAACATCTATAATGATATTCTGTTCTAAAAGGTGTAACTTCCTGTGGAGAAACATCTATAATGATATTCTGTTCTAAAAGGTGTAACTTCCTGTGGAGAAACATCTATAATGATATTCTGTTCTAAAAGGTGTAACTTCCTGTGGAGAAACATCTATAATGATATTCTGTTCTAAAAGGTGTAACTTCCTGTGGAGAAACATCTATAATGATATTCTGTTGTAAAAGGTGTAACTTCCTGTGGAGAAACATCTATAATGATATTCTGTTGTAAAAGGTGTAACTTCCTGTGGAGAAACATCAATACAAGTCTAGACAGCGACTCCGTTTATTTAACTTTATATTATTATCCTCGGAGTCCGTCGCACAGCTGTGTCAGTCAGACCATGACGTCACAGGTCAGATAGGGAGGTCGTAGGTCACCTCGGGGTTCACATGACGACATCACAGGTCAGAAAACAATGACAGATCTAGGATCAGCTAACCCCCAATCCTAACCTTAACCATTATGTGAAGAGGTCAAGGCAATGACATCACATGTCAAACAATGAGGTCACAGGTCATATAACATCACAGGACACCCTCAACCCCGGGGGTGGGGTCAAGTCAGACGGTGGTCTGTCGGCTGAAGAGGTCGAGGGTCAAGTCGGACCGTGGTCTGTCGGCTGAAGAGGTCGAGGGTCAAGTCAGACTGGTCTGTCGGCTGAAGAGGTCGAGGGTCAAGTCGGACCGTGGTCTGTCGGCTGAAGAGGTCGAGGGTCTAATCGGATCGTGGTCTGTCGGCTGAAGAGGTCGAGGGTCAAGTCAGACTGGTCTGTCGGCTGAAGAGGACGAGGGTCAATTCGGACCGTGGTCTGTCGGCTGAAGAGGTCGAGGGTCAAGTCGGACCGTGGTCTGTCGGCTGAAGAGGTCGAGGGTCAAATCGGATCCGTGGTCTGTCGGCTGAAGAGGTCGAGGGTCAAGTCAGACTGGTCTGTCGGCTGAAGAGGACGAGGGTCAATTCGACCGGGTCTGTCGGCTGAAGAGGTCGAGGGTCAAATCAGACCGTGGTCTGTCTGCTGAAGAGGTCGAGGGTCAAATCAGACCGTGGTCTGTCGGCTGAAGAGGTCGAGGGTCAAATCAGACCGGGTCTGTCGGCTGAAGAGGTCGAGGGTCAATTTGGACCGTGGTATGTCTGCTGAAGAGGTCGAGGTCAAATCTCAGACCGTGGTCTGTCTCCATCAGCTGAAGAGGTCAGGGTCAAATCAGACCGTGGTCTGGAGGAGAGAAGAGGTCGGAGAAGGGTCACAGCAGAGAGAAAGAAGGCTGGGATGCTCTTCTGGTGGTGCAGGTGAAAGAAGTCCACCATCTCTCAGGGTCCGACTGAAGTCTGTCTCCATCAGAAGGGCATACTGCCTCCACTGCCCAAAGCGAGACTCCACTGGCCTGGAGGAGAGAGAGAAGAGACAGGGAGAAGGGGTCAGTTAGGAGAGAGAAAGAAGAGACAGGGAGAAGGGGTCAGTTAGGAGAGAGAAAGAAGAGACAGGGAGAAGGGTCAGTTAGGAGAGAGAAAGAAGAGACAGGGAGAAGGGGTCAGTTAGGAGAGAGAGAAAGAAGAGACAGGGAGAAGGGGTCAGTTAGGAGAGAGAAAGAAGAGACAGGGAGAAGGGGTCAGTTAGGAGAGAGAGAAAGAAGAGACAGGGAGAAGGGGTCAGTTAGGAGAGAGAAAGAAGAGACAGGGAGAAGGGGTCAGTTAGGAGAGAGAAAGAAGAGACAGGGAGAAGGGGTCAGTTAGGAGAGAGAAAGAAGAGACAGGAGAAGGGGTCAGTTAGGAGAGAGAAAGAAGAGACAGGGAGAAGGGGTCAGTTAGGAGAGAGAAAGAAGAGACAGGGAGAAGGGGTCAGTTAGGAGAGAGAAAGAAGAGACAGGGAGAAGGGGTCAGTTAGGAGAGAAAGAAGAGACAGGGAGAAGGGGTCAGTTAGGAGAGAGAAAGAAGAGACAGGGAGAAGGGGTCAGTTAGGAGAGAGAAAGAAGAGACAGGGAGAAGGGGTCAGTTAGGAGAGAGAAAGAAGAGACAGGGAGAAGGGGTCAGTTAGGAGAGAGAAAGAAGAGACAGGGAGAAGGGGTCAGTTAGGAGAGAGAGAGAAGAGACAGGGAGAAGGGGTCAGTTAGGAGAGAGAGAGAAGAGACAGGGAGAAGGGGTCAGTTAGGAGAGAGAAAGAAGAGACAGGGAGAAGGGAGAACTCAGCAACAAAAAGAAAACTTCCCTTTTTCAGGACCCTGTCTTTCAAAGATCATCCTAATAACTTCACAGATCTTCATTGTAAAGGGTTTAAACACTGTTTCCCATGCTTGTTCAATGAACCATAAACAATTAATGAACATGCACCTGTGGAACGGTCGTTAAGACACCAACAGCTTACAGACGGTAGGCAATTAAGGTCACAGTTATGAAAACTTAGGACACTAAAGAGGCCTTTCTACTGACTCTGAAAAACACCAAAAGAAAGATTCCCAGGGTCCCATCTCATCTGCGCAAACGTGCCTTAGGCATGCTGCAAGGAGGCATGAGGACTGCAGATGTGGCCAGGGTAATAAATTGCAATGTTCGTACTGTGAGACGCCTAAGACAGCGCTACAGGGAGACAGGACGGACAGCTGATCGTCCTCGCAGTGGCAGACCACGTGTAACAACACCTGCACAGGACCGGTACATCCGAACATCACACACCTGAACAGGTACAGGATGGCAACAATAACTGCCAGAGTTACACCAGGATCACACAATCCATCCATCAGTGCTCAGACTGTCTGCAATAGGCTGAGAGAGGCAGGACTGAGGGCTTGTAGGCCTGTTGTAAGGCAGGTCCTCACCAGACATCACCGGCAACAACGTCGCCTATGGGCACAACCCACCGTCGCTGGACCAGACAGGACTGGCAAAAAGTGCTTTTCACTGACGAGTCGCGGTTTTGTCTCACCAGGGGTGATGGTCGGATTCACGTTTATCGTGGAAGGAATGAGCGTTACACCGAGGCCTGTACTCTGGATCGGGATACATTTGGAGGTGGAGGGTCTGTCATGGTCTAGGGCGGTGTGTCACAGCATCATCGGACTGAGGGCTTGTTGTCAATGCAGGCAATCTCAACGCTGTGCGTTACAAGGAAGACATCCTCCTCCCTCATGTGGTACCCTTCCTGCAGACTCATCCTGACATGACCCTTTATGTCCATTTATGTTAGTCACATGTCTGTGGAACTTGTTCATTTTATATCTCAGTTGTTGAATCTTATGTTCATACAAATATTTACACATGTTAAGTTTGCTGAAAATAAACCTATATATAAAATATACAGCAGTACGTGGAAATATACAGCAGTACGTGGAAATATACAGCAGTACGTGGAAATATACAGCAGTACGTGGAAATATACAGCAGTACGTGGAAATATACAGCAGTACGAGGAAATATACAGCAGTACGTGGAAATATACAGCAGTACGAGGAAATATACAGCAGTACGTGGAAATATACAGCAGTACGAGGAAATATACAGCAGTACGTGGAAATATACAGCAGTACGAGGAAATATACAGCAGTACGTGGAAAACTCTACAAATTAGAGGATTCAGCTATTTCAGCCTCACCCGTTGCTGACAGCACACAGTCATGCAATCTCCATAGACAAACATTGTCAGTAGAATGCTCAGTGACTTTCAACGTGGCACTGTCCATAGGATGCCACCTTTCCCACAAGGCAGTTTGTAAAATGTCTGCCCTGCTAGAGCTGCCCTGGTGCTGTTATTGTAACCTTTATTTAACTAGGCAAGTCAGTTAAGAACACATTCTTATTTTCAATGACGGCCTAGGAACAGTGGGTTAACTGCCTGTTCAGGGGCAGAACGACAGATTTGTACTTTGTCAGCTCGGGGATATGAACTTGCAACCTTTCGGTTACTAGTCCAATGCTCTAACCACTAGGCTACTCTGCCTCTAACCACTAGGCTACTCTGCCCTGCTAGAGCTGCCCTGGTGCTGTTACTCTGCCCTGCTAGAGCTGCCCTGGTGCTGTTATTCTGCCCTGCTAGAGCTGCCCCCGGTGCTGTTATTCTGCCCTGCTAGAGCTGCCCCCGGTGCTGTTATTCTGCCCTGCTAGAGCTGCCCCCGGTGCTGTTATTCTGCCCTGCTAGAGCTGCCCCCGGTGCTGTTATTCTACCCTGCTAGAGCTGCCCTGGTGCTGTTATTCTGCCCTGCTAGAGCTGCCCTGGTGCTGTTATTCTGCTAGAGCTGCCCTGGTGCTGTTATTCTGCTAGAGCTGCCCTGGTGCTGTAATTCTGCCCTGCTAGAGCTGCCCTGGTGCTGTTATTCTGCCCTGCTAGAGCTGCCCTGGTGCTGTTATTCTGCTAGAGCTGCCCTGGTGCTGTTATTCTGCTAGAGCTGCCCTGGTGCTGTTATTCTGCCCTGATAGAGCTGCCCTGGTGTTGTTATTCTGCCCTGATAGAGCTACCCTGGTGCTGTTATTCTGTCCTGCTAGAGCTGCCCTGGTGCTGTTATTCTGCAATGCTAGAGCTGCCCTGGTGCTGTTATTCTGCTAGAGCTGCCCTGGTGCTGTTATTCTGCCATGCCAGAGCTGCCCTGGTGCTGTTATTCTGCTAGAGCTGCCCTGGTGATGTTATTCTGCCCTGGTGCTGTTATTCTGCTAGAGCTGCCCTGGTGCTGTTATTCTGCTAGAGCTGCCCTGGTGATGTTATTCTGCCCTGGTGCTGTTATTCTGCTAGAGCTGCCCGGGTGCTGTTATTCTGCAAGAGCTGCCCTGGTGATGTTATTCTGCCCTGGTGCTGTTATTCTGCCCTGCTAGAGCTGCCCTGGTGCTGTTATTCTGCACTGCTAGAGCTGCCCCTGTCAACTGTAAGTGCTGTTATTGTGAAGTGGAAACATCTAGGAGCAACAACGGCTCAGCCGTGAAGTGGTAAACCACACAAGCTCACAGAACGAGACTGCTGAATGCTGAAGCATGTAAAAATCATATATCCTCAGTTGTAACACTCAACGCAGAGTTCTAAACTGCCTCTGGAAGCAATATCAGCACCAGAGCTTCATGAAATGGGTTTCCATGGCCGAGCAGCCGCACACAAGCCTAAGATCACCATACGCAATGCCAAGCTGGAGTAAAGTTCACCCCATAGGACATCTGGAGCAGTAGAAACCTTCTCTGGAGCGTCGAATCACGCTTCACCATCTGGCAGTCCGACGGACGAATCTGGGGTTGGCAGGAGAACGCTACCTGCCCCAATGCAAAGTGCCAACTGTAAAGTTTGGTGGAGGAGGAATAATGTTCGAGGGATGTTTTTCATGGTTCGGGCCCCTTAGTTCCAGTGAAGGGAAATATTAGCGCTACAAAATTCAATGACATTCTAGATGATTCTGTTCCTTCCAACTTTGTGGCAGTTTGGGGAAGGCCCTTTCCTGTTTCAGCATGAAGATGCCCCCGTGCACAAAGCAAAGTCCATACAGAAATGGTTTGTCGAGATCAGTGTGGAAGAACTTCACTGGCCTGCAAAGAGCCCTGACCTCAACCCCATCAAACACCTTTGGGATGAATTGGAACACCGACTGTGAGCCAGGCCTAATCGCCCAACATCAGTCCCCGACCTCACTAATGCTCGTGGCTGAATGGAAGCAAGTCCCATCTAGTGGAAAGCAGCAATGTTCCAACATCTAGTGGAAAGCCTTCTCAGAAGAGGTGGAGGCTGTTATAGCAGCAATGTTCCAACATCTAGTGGAAAGCCTTCCCTGAAGAGTGGAGGCTGTTATAGCAGCAATGTTCCAACATCTAGTGGAAAGCCTTCCCAGAAGAGGTGGAGGCTGTTATAGCAGCAATGTTCCAACATCTAGTGGAAAGCCTTCCCAGAAGAGTGGAGGCTGTTATAGCAGCAATGTTCCCAACATCTAGTGGAAAGCCTCCCAGAAGAGAGGAGGCTGTTATAGCAGCAATGTTCCAACATCTAGTGGAAAGCCTTCCCAGAAGAGTGGAGGCTGTTATAGCAGCAATGTTCCAACATCTAGTGGAAAGCCTTCCCAGAAGAGAGGAGGCTGTTATAGCAGCAATGTTCCAACATCTAGTGGAAAGCCTTCCCAGAAGAGAGGAGGCTGTTATAGCAGCAATGTTCCAACATCTAGTGGAAAGCCTTCCCAGAAGAGTTATAGCAGCAGTAAAGGGGGAACATCTAGTGGAAAGCCTTCCCAGAAGAGTGGAGGCTGTTATAGCAGCAATGTTCCAACATCTAGTGGAAAGCCTTCCCAGAAGAGTGGAGGCTGTTATAGCAGCAATGTTCCAACATCTAGTGGAAAGCCTTCCCAGAAGAGTGGAGGCTGTTAGCAGCAATGTTCCAACATCTAATGGAAAGCCTTCCCAGAAGAGGAGGCTGTTATAGCAGCAATGTTCCAACATCTAATGGAAAGCCTTCCCAGAAGAGTGGAGGCTGTTATAGCAGCAATGTTCCAACATCTAGTGGAAAGGCTTCCCTGAAGAGTGGAGGCTGTTATAGCAGCAATGTTCCAACATCTAGTGGAAAGCCTTCCCAGAAGAGTGGAGGCTGTTATAGCAGCAATGTTCCAACATCTAGTGGAAAGCCTTCCCAGAAGAGTGGAGGCTGTTATAGCAGCAATGTTCCAACATCTAGTGGAAAGCCTTCCCTGAAGAGTGGAGGCTGTTATAGCAGCAATGTTCCAACATCTAATGGAAAGCCTTCCCAGAAGAGTGGAGGCTGTTATAGCAGCAATGTTCCAACATCTAGTGGAAAGCCTTCCCAGAAGAGGTGGAGGCTGTTATAGCAGCAATGTTCCAACATCTAATGGAAAGCCTTCCCAGAAGAGTGGAGGCTGTTATAGCAGCAATGTTCCAACATCTAGTGGAAAGCCTTCCCAGAAGAGTGGAGACTGTTATAGCAGCAAAGGGGGAACAACTCCATATTAATGTCCATGGTTTTGGAATGATGTCAACTTTTGGTCAAGTAGATGGACCTGGAACAGAAGCCTCACCTCTCCATGAGTGGAGTAGAAAGCCCTGTTGTAGGACTACACACACACACACACACACACACACTTTGCGTCAAGAGGGAGAGAACATTAACTTTAGAAGTGAGAAAAGGAAATGGATTTAGAAGTTGTTTGTTGTTTATGGGGACCTGTTTGTGTGAGCGGTGGGACGAGGCGATGAAACGGGAAGACATTCAGGGAGGATTAATTAAATACACCAGAGTGAAATGAGGAGAGGGAAGTAATTAAAGAAACGCCGGGAGGAGAGAGAGAGAGAGAAGAGAAGGGAGAGATAGAGAAGAGAGAGCGAGGCAGAGATAGAGAGAGAGACGAGAAGGGAGAGAGAGAGAAGGGAGAGAGAGAGGGAGAGAGAGGGCGAGATAGAGGGAGAGGGAGAGAGAGGGCGAGATAGAGGGAGAGAAGAGAAGGGAGAGAGAGGGAGAGAAGAGAAGGGAGAGAGAGGGCGAGATAGAGGGAGAGAAGAGAATGGAGATAGAGGGAGAGAAGAGAAGGGAGAGAGAGAGGGAGAGAAGAGAAGGGAGAGAGAGGGAGAGAGAAGAGAGAGAGAGGGAGAGAGAAGAGAAGGGAGAGAGAGGGCGAGAGAGAGAGAGGGAGAGAGAGGGAGAGAGGAGAGAGAAGAGAAGGGAGAGGGAGAGAAGAGAATGGAGAGAGAGAACGTCTCTTCTGCCCAGTCAACTTTTCCATTCACAACCATTCCTCTTTGTCCATCTCTCTCCCCCATTCTGTTTATCTCCTCCTGTGTGTCAGCCCATCTGGAAAGTTCTGCCATACCCCTAGGTCTCTCTCGCTCTGTCTCTCTCCCTGTACACACCACCACACACACACCTGGAGGGCGCCATGGGAACCAGGGCCGGTGTTCTAGAACCCCGAGGACTTCACAGAACACGACGATCAAGTTCTACTCAACTTCTGTGAAAGTGTCTCTACTGTAGTCTTTCCCCCAGTCTGATGCTGAAGAATCCATAAACATCACACACACATTGATATGTGAAAACCTTTCCCTCTGAAGTCAGTGGTAATGTGTTGCTCAGTCGGTAGAGTATGGCACTGGAAACTCCAAGGATTGTGGGTTGGATTCCCGCTTGGGCCCCCCATCTGAAAACTGGATGCACCCCTGACTCAGTCACTTTGGATAATGGGGTCTACACCCTACTCAACACTTTGGATAATCAAATCAAATCCCCTGACTCAGTCACTTTGGATAATGGGGTAAACAGCAAACCCCTGACAGCAAGCAATCAGTCACTTTGGATAATGGGGAAAGGCAGCACACCCCTGACTATAACAGAACATGACCACTTTGGATAATGGGGTAAACAGCACACCCCTGACTCAGTCACTTTGGATAATGGGGTAAACGGCACACCCCTGACTCAGTCACTTTGGATAATGGGGTAAACGGCACACCCCTGACTCAGTCACTTTGGATAATGGGGTAAACAGCACGTTACTATTACTTCAACTCTGACTTATACAGACTGAATCATGTCAACTATATACTCTGACTTATACAGACTGAACCATGTCAACTATATAGAAATAATAAAATACACATTTTTTATCTTGTGGTAGAAGTGCCAGTGAGGGAGAGAGAGAAGGAGAGAGAAAGACAAGATAGAGGGAGAGAAAGGAAAAACACAGAGAGAGAAGGAGAGAGAAAGACAAGATAGAGGGAGAGAAAGAGAAAGGAGAAACACAGAGAGAGAAGGGGAGAGAAAGACAAGATAGAGGGAGAGAAAGGAGAGGAGGAACACAGAGATAGAAGGAGAGAGAAAGACAAGATAGAGGGAGAGAAAAAGAAAGGAGAGGAGGAACAGAGATTGAAGGGGCACAGGATAGGGAAAAACACAGGGAGGAGAGAGTCAGGAGATAGATGGATGGAGAGAGAGACAGGCGGGAGAGACAGGAGAGAGATGGATGAGAGAAAGACAGGAGGAGAGAGAGAGACAGGAGAGAGATGGAGGGAGAGAGAGACAGGTGGGACACAGGAGGAGAAACAAGGAGAGAGACGGATAGAGAGAGACAGGAGAGAGACGGAAGGAGAGAGAGAGGCAGGAGAGAGATGGAGAGAGAGAGACAGAAGGAGAGAGAGATGGGAAGAGAGAGACAGAAGGAGAGAGAGATGGGAAGAGAGAGACAGAAGGAGAGAGAGATGGAAGAGAGACAGAAGGAGAGAGACAGAAGGAGAGAGAGACAGAAGGAGAGAGAGACAGAAGGAGAGAGAGAGAAGGAGAGAGAGACAGAAGGAGAGAGAGAGAAGGAGAGAGAGACAGAAGGAGAGAGAGACAGAAGGAGAGAGAGACAGAAGGAGAGAGACAGAAGGAGAGAGAGAGAGAGACAGAAGGAGAGAGAGACAGAAGGAGAGAGAGACAGAAGGAGAGAGAGACAGAAGGAGAGAGAGATGGCTGGAGAGAAGAGAGATGGAAGGAGAGAGAGAGATGGAGAGAAGAGAGCACCAGGCCCAGAGGGTAATGATGAACATGCACCACACTTTCATTGATGATCTCCTTCCTCTCTTCAATGAGGAAAAACACAGGAAAGGAATCATATTTCATTTAAAGGTCAGAAGGGTTTTTTTCTTCAAAAGGGGATTTATTCAAATAGTGTGTGTGTTCTCAATGTGTGTGTGTGTGTGGATTTATTCAAATAGTGACCTTATCAACGCCTGTTAGCATATTCATGACTCCCCAAAATGTGTTATGAACAAGTCCTGACCTTTATCAAATCAACAAGTTGTTGTTTAATAACAACACAATAACTTCACTGTGTCAGTCCAGGGGGCTCCTTCCCCCGTACCTTTCTCCCCTTTCCCTCCTCCACCCCCTCTCCTCCACCTCCTCCCCTTCCTCCTCCTCCCCCTTCCTCCCCCCCTCCTCCCTCTCCTTCTCCCCCTCCCCCTCTCCTCTTCCTCCCCCCTCCTCCTCTCCTCTCCTCCTCCACCCCCTCTCCTCTCCTCCTCCCTCCTCTCCTTCCTCCTCCTCCTCCCCTCTCCTTCCTCCTCCACCCCCTCTCCATCCTCCCTCCCTCTCCCTCCTTCCCCTCCACCCTCTCCCCTCCTCCACCCCCTCTCCCTCCTCCACCCCCTCTCCTCTCCTTCACTCCTCCTCCTTCCTCTCCTTCCTCCTCCTCCTCCCCCTCTCCTTCCTTCTATACCCCCTCTCCCTTTCCCTCCTCCTCCCTCTCCCTCCTCCACCCCCTCTCCTCCTCCTCCACCCCCTCTCCCTCCTCCTCCCCCCTCTCCTCTCCTTACCCTCCTCCCCCCTCTCCTTCCTCCTCCTCCTCCCCTCCCTCCTCCTCCACCCCCTCCCTCTCCTTCCTCCTCCACCCCCTCTCCCTCCTCCTCCTCCTCCACCACCCCTCTCCTCCTCCCTCCTCCTCCCCTCCTTCCTCCTCCTCCCCCTCTCCTTCCTCCTCCCTCCCCTCTCCTCCTCCCCCTCTCCCTCCTCCTCCCCTCCCTCCTCCTCCCCCTCTCCCTCCTCCTCATCTGTATTTCTAGTTAAAGGAAATCGATGGTTGGTGGATTAGAATGCGGGACGTCACACGGCAGTCACCTCAGCCAACCAGAGACGAGGCTGCTGCGGAATGCCAATCCACCAATCACGTCATCACATCCTGGGGTACATTCCCTCAAAGACTGGACACACAGGAAGACAGTGACTTACGAACACACACAGGTGCACTTGCACAAACACACAGGCACACTGTCTCAGGGGGTCACTAAGTGACAGCTTTGTGATGGTAAATATTCTATTATAAGTAGTCTAGGGTAATGTGTGAAGGTTGAGCTGACAGTCTTCTAGAATAAGTAGTCTAGGGTAATGTGTGAAGGTTGAGCTGGCAGTCTTCTAGAATAAGGGGGGGAGGGTTACCAGGTCAGAGTGTGTAGTGTGATGGGGGTTACCAGGTCAGAGTGTGTAGTGACGAGGGGTTACCAGGTCAGAGTGTGTAGTGACGGGGGTTACCAGGTCAGAGTGTGTAGTGACGGGGGTTACCAGGTCAGAGTGTGTAGTGACGAGGGGTTACCAGGTCAGAGTGTGTAGTGACGAGGGGTTACCAGGTCAGAGTGTGTAGTGACGAGGGGTTACCAGGTCAGAGTGACGAGGGTTACCAGGTCAGTGTGAGTGACGGGGTTACCAGGTCAGAGTGTGTAGTGACGGGGGTTACCAGGTCAGAGTGTGTAGTGACGGGGTTACCAAGTCAGAGTGTGTAGGACGAGGTTACCAGGTCAGAGTGTAGTGTGACGGGGTTACCAGGTCAGAGTGTGTAGTGACGGGGGTTACCAGGTCAGAGTGTGTAGTGTGATGGGGGGTTACCAGGTCAGAGTGTGTAGTGACGAGGGGTTACCAGGTCAGAGTGTGTAGTGACGAGGGGTTACCAGGTCAGAGTGGGGTCAGAGTGTGTAGTCACCAGGTCAGAGTGTGTAGTGACGAGGGGTTACCAGGTCAGAGTGTGTAGTGTGATGGGGGTTACCAGGTCAGAGTGTGTAGTGTGACGGGGGTTACCAGGTCAGTGTGTGTGATGGGGTTACCAGGTCAGAGTGGGGTGATTTACCAGGTCAGAGTGTGTAGTGATGGGGGTTACCAGGTCAGGGTGGTTTACCAGGTCAGAGTGTGTAGTGACGAGGGGTCAGAGTGTACCAGGTCAGAGTGTGTAGTGACGGGGGTTACCAGGTCAGAGTGTGTGACGAGGGGTTACCAGGTCAGAGTGTGTAGGGGGTTACCAGGTCAGAGTGTGTAGTGACGGGGGTTACCAGGTCAGAGTGTGTAGTGTGATGGGGGTTACCAGGTCAGAGTGGGGGTTACCAGGTCAGAGTGTGTAGTCAGACCAGGTCAGTGTAGTCACGGGGGTTACCAGGTCAGAGTGTGTAGTGACGAGGGGTTACCAGGTCAGAGTGTGTGTGATGGGGGTTACCAGGTCAGGTGGTGGGGGTACCAGGTCAGAGTGTGTAGTGTGATGGGGGTTACCAGGTCAGAGAGTGTGGGGGTTAGGTCAGAGTGTGTAGTGTGATGGGGTTACCAGGTCAGAGTGTGTAGTCACGAGGGTTACCAGGTCAGAGTGTGTAGTGACGAGGGTTACCAGGTCAGAGTGTGTAGTGACGGGGGTTACCAGGTCAGAGTGTGTAGTGACGAGGGGTTACCAGGTCAGAGTGTGTAGTGACGGGGGTTACCAGGTCAGAGTGTGTAGTGATGGGGGTTACCAGGTCAGAGTGTGTAGTGTGATGGGGGTTACCAGGTCAGAGTGTGTAGTGATGGGGGGTTACCAGGTCAGAGTGTGTAGTGACGAGGGGTTACCAGGTCAGAGTGTGTAGTGACGAGGGGGTTACCAGGTCAGAGTGTGTAGTGTGATGGGGATTACCAGGTCAGAGTGTGTAGTGATGGGGGTTACCAGGTCTGAGTGTGTAGTGACGAGGGGTTACCAGGTCTGAGTGTGTAGTGACGAGGGGTTACCAGGTCAGAGTGTGTAGTGACGAGGGGTTACCAGGTCAGAGTGTGTAGTGTGATGGGGGTTACCAGGTCAGAGTGTGTAGTGATGGGGTTTACCAGGTCAGAGTGTGTAGTGACGAGGGGTTACCAGGTCAGAGTGTGTAGTGACGAGGGGTTACCAGGTCAGAGTGTGTAGTGTGATGGGGGTTACCAGGTCAGAGTGTGTAGTGATGGGGGTTACCAGGTCAGAGTGTGTAGTGATGGGGGTTACCAGGTCAGAGTGTGTAGTGTGATGGGGGTTACCAGGTCAGAGTGTGTAGTGTGATGGGGGTTACCAGGTCAGAGTGTGTAGTGATGGGGGTTACCAGGTCAGAGTGTGTAGTGATGGGGGTTACCAGGTCAGAGTGTGTAGTTACGGGGGTTACCAGGTCAGAGTGTGTAGTTACGGGGGTTACCAGGTCAGAGTGTGTAGTGTGATGGGGCTTACCAGGTCAGAGTGTGTAGTCACGGGGGTTACCAGGTCAGAGTGTGTAGTGTGATGGGGGTTACCAGGTCAGAGTGTGTAGTGTGATGGGGCTTACCAGGTCAGAGTGTTTAGTGTGACGGGGGCTTACCAGGTCAGAGTGATGGGTGAGTTATCAGTCTCTCTCTCCAGAGTTATCAGTCTCTCTCTCTCTCTCTCCAGAGTTATCAGTCTCTCTCTCTCTCTCTCCAGAGTTATCAGTCTCTCTCTCTCTCTCTCCAGAGTTATCAGTCTCTCTCTCTTCCAGAGTTATCAGTCTCTCT
>NW_027040428.1:196927-245748 GCF_034236695.1 Oncorhynchus nerka
GAGAGAGAGGGAGAGATGGGGAGAGAGAGAGAGAGAGGGAGAGATGGGGAGAGAGAGACAGAGATGGGGAGAGAGACAGAGATGGGGAGATGGGGAGAGATGGGGGTTGGAGAGAGTAAGAAAAAAATAGAGAGGGGGCAGAGAGAGAAGAGGGGCAGAGAGAGAAGGGGGGCAGAGAGAGAAGAGGGGCAGAGAGAGAAGGGGGGCAGAGAGAGAGAGGGGGGAGAGAGAGAGAGGGGGGCAGAGGAGAAGGGGGGCAGAGTGAGAAGGGGGGAGCAGAGTGAGAAGGGGGAGCAGAGTGAGAAGAGGGGGCAGAGAGAGAAGGGGGCAGAGTGAGAAGGGGGAAGAGTGAGAAGAGGGGGCAGAGAGAGAAGGGGGGCAGAGGAGAAGGGGGCAGAGTGAGAAGGGGGCAGAGTGAGAAGGGGGCAGAGTGAGAAGAGGGGGCAGAGAGAGAAGGGGGGCAGAGAGAGAAGGGGGCAGAGTGAGAAGGGGGCAGAGAGAGAAGAGGGAAGGCAGAGAGAGAGAAGGGGGCAGAGTGAGAAGGGGGCAGAGAGAGAGAGGGGAAGGCAGAGAGAGAGAGGGGGCAGAGAGAAGGGGCAGAGAGAAGGGGGGCAGAGAGAGAAGGGGGCAGAGTGAGAAGGGGGCAGAGAGATCTTTACCTCCCAGAGTCTGAGAAGGGGGCAGAGAAAAGAACAGGAAGGCAGAGAGAGAAAGGAGGGGGCAGAGGAGATTAATGGGCAGAGAAAAATATGGGAAGGCAGAGAAATGAGATTCTGAGGGGGCAGATCTAGAAGGGGGCAGAGATGAGAAGAGGGAAGGCAGAGAGAGAGAGAGGGGGCAGAGAGAGAGGTGGGAAGGTAGAGAGAGAGAGGGGGCAGAGAGAGAGGTGGGAAGGTAGAGAGAGACAAGGGGGAGAGAGAGAAGGGGGCAGAGAGAGAAGATGGGCAGAGAGAGAGAGAAGGAAGGCAGAGAGAGAAGGGGGGTAGAAAGTGAGATGAAGTGACTAGATCTCTCCTATCTTTACCTCCCAAGTCTCAGACACCATTTAAGACAAAAGAACAGAGGCTTGTGATTGGTTGAAAGGAGAAAAACAGAAGGGATATTAATGGTATAATCAAAAATATGCAAATTAACTCCTGGTTTCAATTTAAATGCAGATTCTGATATTTAACATCTAGTAGAGAAGAGATGGATACACTAGAGACAGAGAGAAGAGGAGAGAGACAGGGAGGGGAGAGGGGGAGGTAGAGAGACAGAGGGGGAGAGAGACACAGGGGGAGAGAGAGACACAGGGGAGAGAGAGACACAGGGGGAGAGAGAGACACAGGGGAGAGAGAGACACAGGGAGAGAGAGAGACAGGGAGAGAGAGACAGGGAGAGAGAGACAGGGTGGAGAGACAAGGTGGAGAGATAGGGGAGGTAGAGAGACAGGGAGAGAGGGGAGGTAGAGAGACGGGGAGAGGGGGGAGGTGGAGAGACAGGGAGTGAGGGGGAGGTAGAGAGACAGGGAGAGAGGGGGAGGTAGGGGAGGTAGAGGAGACAGGGAGAGAGGGGGAGGTAGAGAGACAGGGAGAGGGGGAGGTAGAGAGACAGGGAGAGAGGGGGAGGTAGAGAGACAGGGAGAAAGGGCGGAGAGAAAAGGGGGAGAGGGTGAGGTGGAGAGAGAGTGAGTGGTGGTGAGAGAGATATATATAACAACAGGAAGCTCAGTTGGTAGAGCAAGGGGCAATGCCAGAACTGTGGATTCCCATGGGGTACCAGTATGAAAACGCATGCAACCTATGGGGGCGCTATGTCATTATTGGATAAAAAAACGTGCCCGTTTTAAGCGCAATATTTTGTCACGAAAAGATGCTCGACTATGCATATAATTGGCAACTTTGGAAAGAAAACACTGACGTTTTCAAAACTGCAAAGATATTATCTGTGAGTGCCCCAGAACTGATGCTACAGGTGATACCAAGATGAAACATCAAACAGGAAATGTTTCCCATCGTCTCCTTATATGGCTGTGAATGTGCCATGAATGAACTTGAGCTCTCTGCCGTTCGTCCAAGATGTCTGCAGCATTGTGACGTATTTGTAGGCATATCATTGGAAGATTGACCATAAGAGACTACATTTACCAGGTGTCCTGTGTCAAAATTATTGCGTAATCTCTAGGTCCATGTGCGTTTCATTTCTTCAGAAGAGAAAGTCAACTGCCACGATGGATTTATCGTCGATAGATATGTGAAAAACACCTTGAGGATTGATTCTAAACATCGGTTTGCCATGTTTCTGTCAATATTATGGAGTTAATTTGGAAAAAAGTTCGTGTTTTAATGAATTGATTTTCGTTTTTTTTCTTACCCAAACGTGATGGAGAAAAAACGGAGCGATTTGTCAACACAAATAATCTTTTTGTAAAAACTGAACATTTGCAATCTAACTGAGAGTCTCCTCATTGAAAACATCTGAAGTTCTTCAAAGGTAAATTATTTTATTTGAATGTTTTTCTGGTTTTTGTGAAAATGTTGCTTGCTGAATGTCAGGCATAATACTATGCTAGGCTATCAATAGTGTTACCAACATGCTTGTTTTGCAATGGTTGAGAAGCATATTTTTGAAAATCTGAGATGACAGTGTTGTTAACAAAAGGCTAAGCTTGAGAGCAAATAGATTTATTTCATTTCATTTGCGATTTTCATGAATGTTAACGTTGCGTTATGCTAATGAGCTTGCGGATAGATTTACACAATCCTGGATACAGGTTTCTTTCGTAGCTAAACGTGACGCAGAAAACGGAGCGATTTGTCCTAAACAAATAATATTTCTGTAAAAACTGAACATTTGCTGTCTAAATGAGAGTCTCCTCATTGAAAACATCTGAAGTTCTTCCAAGGTAAATTATTTTATTTGAATGTTATTTTGGTTTTTGTGAAAATGTTGCCTGCTGAATGCTAACGCTAAATGCTACGCTAGCTATCAATAGTGTTACACAAATGCTTGTTTTGCAATGGTTGAGAAGCATATTTTGAAAATCTGAGATGACAGTGTTGTTAACAAAAATCTAAGCTTGAGAGCTAGCATATTGATTTCATTTCATTTGCGATTTTCATGAATAGTTAACGTTGCGTTATGGTAATGAGCTTGAGGCTGTATTCACGATCCCGGATCCGGGATGGCTCGTCGCAACAGGTTTTAAGAGTCTGCTAAATCAGGGTTTCCCAAACTGGGTCCTGGGGCCCCCAGGGGGCACCATGTGGTTGATGCCCTAGCACTACACAGCTGATTCAAATAACCAAGTCATCATCAAGGGCAAAAACCTAACCTCACCTCCAGCTAGTCTCACCTCCAGCCCATAGCCTAACCTCCAGCCCATAGCCTAACCTCCAGCCCATAGCCTAACCTCCAGCCCATAGCCTAACCTCCAGCCCATAGCTAGCCTAACCTCCAGCCCCTAGCCTAACCTCCAGACCCTAGCCTAACACCGTACCATCTGAGAGGGCTGATGGTCACACCGTACCATCTGTTGATACCATCTGAGAGGGCTGATGGTAACACCGTACCATCTGTTGATGCCGTCTGAGAGGGCTGATGGTAACACCGTACCATCTGAGAGGGCTGATGGTCACACTGTACCATCTGAGAGGGCTGATGGTAACCCCGTACCATCTGTTGATACTGTCTGAGAGGGCTGATGGTAACCCCGTACCATCTGTTGATGCCGTCTGAGAGGGCCGATGGTAACCCCGTACCATCTGTTGATACCGTCTGAGAGGGCTGATGGTAACCCCGTACCATCTGTTGATACCATCTGAGAGGGCTGATGGTTACCCCATACCATCTGAGAGGGCTGATGGTAACCCCGAACCATCTGTTGATACCATCTGAGAGGGCTGATGGTAACCCCGTACCATCTGAGAGGGCTGATGGTAACCCTGTACCATCTGTTGATACCATCTGAGAGGGCTGATGGTAACCCTGTACCATCTGTTGATACCATCTGAGAGGGCTGATGGTAACCCTGTACCATCTGTTGATACCATCTGATAGGGATGATGGTAACTCCGTACCATCTGTTGATACCATCTGATAGGGCTGATGGTAACCCCGTACCATCTGTTGATACCATCTGAGAGGGCTGATGGTTACCCCGTACCATCTGTTGATACCATCTGAGAGGGCTGATGGTTACCCCGTACCATCTGTTGATACCATCTGAGAGTGCTGATGGTAATCCCGTACCATCTGAGAGGGCTGATGGTACCCCGTACCGTCTGTTGATACCATCTGAGACGGCTGATGGTAACTCCGTACCATCTGTTGATACCATCTGAGAGTGCTGATGGTAATCCCGTACCATCTGAGAGGGCTGATGGTACCCCGTACCGTCTGTTGATACCATCTGAGAGGGCTGATGGTACCCCGTACCGTCTGTTGATACCATCTGAGACGGCTGATGGTAACCCCGTACCATCTGTTGATACCATCTGAGACGGCTGATGGTAACCACGTACCATCTGAGAGGGTCAGTTATGTTTTGTTCAGGACTGAGAGGTGTGTGTGTGGCAGACCTGGGGGCGTCTCGTATTCCCACATCATTATGTGTTTATAGACACTGCCATCCAACGACTCAGTGTGAGTGTGACAGTGTGTCACCAGCGTCCAATGACAGGCTCTGGAGTATCAGGTTTCCACGGAGACAACAGACATATGTTCCAACCATCACCCAGAGGACACCACCACCAGAAATCACCCTGGGCTAAGAGACAGCTGTCAGAAGACATCTCAGTCACATCCTCACTCAATTTTCTCTACTTCCTCCCTCTGTCCTCCTCTCCACCTCCCTCCCTCTGTCCTCCTCTCCACCTCCCTCCCTCCCGCTGTCCTCCTCCATCAGTCACTGAGCTCTTCAGTAAGGCCACTCAACTGCCAACGTCTGTCTATGGAGATTGCATGGCTGTCTGCTCGATTTTATACAACTGTCAGCAACGTGTGTGGCTGAAATAGCCGAATCCACTAATTTAAAGTCCACATACACTATGTATACAAAAGGAATCTACCTCAAGTACTGGTACCCGTGTATATAGCCAAGTTATGACCTCGTACCCCTACACACTGACTCAGTACTGGTACCCCGTGTATATAGCCAAGTTATGACCTCGTACCACTACACACTGACTCAGTACTGGTACCCCGAGTATATAGCCAAGTAATTACCTCGTACCCCTACACACTGACTCAGTACTGGTACCCCGTGTATATAGCCAAGTTATGACCTCGTACCCCTACACACTGACTCAGTACTGGTACCCCGTGTATATAGCCAAGTTATGACCTTGTACCACTACACACTGACTCAGTACTGGTACCCCGTGTATATAGCCAAGTTATGACCTCGTACCACTACACACTGACTCAGTACTGGTACCCCGTGTATATAGCCAAGTTATGACCTCGTACCCCTACACACTGACTCAGTACTGGTACCCCGTGTATATAGCCAAGTTATGACCTCGTACCCCTACACACTGACTCAGTACTGGTACCCCGTGTATATAGCCAAGTTATGACCTCGTACCCCTACACACTGACTCAGTACTGGTACCCCGTGTATATAGCCAAGTTATTACATCGTACCCCTACACACTGACTCAGTACTGGTACCCCGTGTATATAGCCAAGTTATGACCTCGTACCCTGTGTATATAGCCAAGTTATGACCTCGTACCCCTGCACATGGACTCAGTACTGGTACCCGTGTATATAGCCAAGTTATGACCTCGTACCCCTACACACTGACTCAGTACTGGTACCCAGTGTATATAGCCAAGTTATGACCAGTACTGGTACCCTGTGTATATAGCCAAGTTATGACCTCGTACCCCTACACACTGACTCAGTACTGGTACCCGTGTATATAGCCAAGTTATTACCTCGTACCCCTACACACTGACTCAGTACTGGTACCCGTGTATATAGCCAAGTTATGACCTCGTACCCCTACACACTGACTCAGTACTGGTACCCGTGTATATAGCCAAGTTATGACCTCGTACCCTGTGTATATAGCCAAGTTATGACCTCGTACCCTGTGTATATAGCCAAGTTATGACCTCGAAACGTGACTCTTCCACAGACACAGGTGATTTAATATTTTCACCACCGGGAATGGTAAAGGTCGAAACCTATCTGTTCAAATCAATAAAGGTCAAACTGGGTATACTTGAATTAGTCAGTAAGGATATAAAACAGTTGAAGGCCACAAGATGAGTGATGAAAAAGCTGTGACATTGGATAAAGATACACACAAGCTAAAAAGGGACAGTCAATAAGATTGAAACCAAAGTGAATGAACTTAAAAAGGAGAACACCGTTCTGAGAGAAGCCTTACTGGACATACAGACTAGATCCATGAGAGAGAATCTGGTACTTCCAGGTATCCAAGAGAGAGAATCTGGTACTTTCCAGGTATCCAAGAGAGAGAATTTGGTACTTTCCAGGTATCCATGAGAGAGAATCTGGTACTTTCCCGTATCCAGGAGAGAGAATCTGGTACTTTCCAGGTATCCATGAGAGAGAATCTGGTACTTTCCCGTATCCAGGAGAGAGAATCTGGTACTTTCCCGGTATCCATGAGAGAGAATCTGGTACTTTCCCGTATCCAGGAGAGAGAATCTGGTACTTTCCCGTATCCAGGAGAGAGAATCTGGTACTTTCCAGGTATCCAAGAGAGAGAATCTGGTACTTTCCAGGTATCCAAGAGAGAGAATCTGGTACTTTCCAGGTATCCAGGAGAGAGAATCTGGTACTTTCCAGGTTTCCATGAGAGAGAATCTGGTACTTTCCAGGTATCCAAGAGAGAGAATCTGGTACTTTCCAGGTATCCAAGAGAGAGAATCTAGTACTTTCCAGGTATCCATGAGAGAGAATCTGAAAGCTACGACAATGAAAGCTACGACAATGAAAGCTACGACAATGAAAGCTACGACAATGAAAGCTACGACAATGAAAGCACCGACAATGAAAGCACCGACAATGAAAGCTACGACAATGAAAGCTACGACAATGAAAGCTACGACCACCCCAATCGTTGCCAAATTTGCTTCATTTAATAATAACATAATGCTAAAATACTTGCTGGGACCAAAACTGTCACGAATGATCAGTTTGCAGAACGGCGTAAAGTTCTGTATCCAATTTTCAATAAAATAGATGAAAAGGGAAACTAGTAGCTCTCGTCGTTGATAAACTATATATCGATAACCAGTTGTTCAGAGACACAAAGACTCCGTGGCTGTTTTAAAACATTACAAAGTTCTCATAGAGGAGACAAATAATGAAACACAAGTCTAGCCCGGTTATGGATTGTAAACAATACAATAAATAAACATATATATATATAGCTTTTGTATATCTTCACATAGGACTAATTGGAACACACAAGCACTAACTCAACATGGTGAAGATGTAAACAGAAGGCACAGTATGTGTGGAGGGTGTGGTGTGTGTTGATTTGTTATGTTTGTTGAGTAATGAAATGGGTGCATATCCCAGAACCAATGTGTTGCTGTGAGCCGGGGTATGAGAGAGCTCTCAATGTTGTTCAGATGACGGATATACTTTTAGAATTAATTATAAGTCTTATTTATTTATTGGCCTATCATGGCGGAACAGTTTTAAAATAAATTATACATTTGATTTATTTATTGTCCCATCATGGGGGAACTAAATATAATTATTGATTTATGATCCTAATTTAATGGTACGGTCCATAACCCTCTACCCTAGACACCCACCTGAATGACCCAGATACTAAGGAGAAGTCCTAATGTAATGGTACGGTCCATAACCCTCTACCCTAGACACCCACCTGAATGACCCAGATACTAAGGAGAAGTCCTAATGTAATGGTACGGTCCATAACCCTATACCCTAGACACCCACCTGAATGACCCAGATACTAAGGAGAAGTCCTATTTTAATGGTACGGTCCATAACCCTATACCCTAGACACCCACCTGAATGACCCAGATACTAAGGAGAAGTCTTAATGTAATGGTACGGTCCATAACCCTATACCCTAGACACCCACCTGAATGACCCAGATACTAAGGAGAAGTCCTAATGTAATGACACCCACCTGATGGTAGGTCCATACGGTCCATAACCCTAGACACCCACCTGAATGACCCAGATACTAAGGAGAAGTCCTATTTTAATGACACCCACCTGAATGACCCAGATACTAAGGAGAAGTCCATAACCCATAACCCTAGACACCCACCTGAATGACCCAGATACTAAGGAGAAGTCCTAATGTAATGGTACGGTCCATAACCCTAGACACCCACCTGAATGACCCAGATACTAAGGAGAAGTCCTAATGTAATGGTACGGTCCATAACCCTAGACACCCACCTGAATGACCCAGATACTAAGGAGAAGTCCTAATGTAATGGTACGGTCCATAACCCTAGACACCCACCTGAATGACCCAGATACTAAGGAGAAGTCCTAATGTAATGGTACGGTCCATAACCCTAGACACCCACCTGAATGACCCAGATACTAAGGAGAAGTCCTAATGTAATGGTACGGTCCATAACCCTAGACACCCACCTGAATGACCCAGATACTAAGGAGAAGTCCTAATGTAATGGTACGGTCCATAACCCTAGACACCCACCTGAATGACCCAGATACTAAGGAGAAGTCCTAATGTAATGGTACGGTCCATAACCCTAGACACCCACCTGAATGACCCAGATACTAAGGAGAAGTCCTAATGTAATGGTACGGTCCATAACCCTAGACACCCACCTGAATGACCCAGATACTAAGGAGAAGTCCTAATGTAATGGTACGGTCCATAACCCTAGACACCCACCTGAATGACCCAGATACTAAGGAGAAGTCCTAATGTAATGGTACGGTCCATAACCCTAGACACCCACCTGAATGACCCAGATACTAAGGAGAAGTCCTAATGTAATGGTACGGTCCATAACCCTAGACACCCACCTGAATGACCCAGATACTAAGGAGAAGTCCTAATGTAATGGTACGGTCCATAACCCTAGACACCCACCTGAATGACCCAGATACTAAGGAGAAGTCCTAATGTAATGGTACGGTCCATAACCCTAGACACCCACCTGAATGACCCAGATACTAAGGAGAAGTCCTAATGTAATGGTACGGTCCATAACCCTAGACACCCACCTGAATGACCCAGATACTAAGGAGAAGTCCTAATGTAATGGTACGGTCCATAACCCTAGACACCCACCTGAATGACCCAGATACTAAGGAGAAGTCCTAATGTAATGGTACGGTCCATAACCCTAGACACCCACCTGAATGACCCAGATACTAAGGAGAAGTCCTAATGTAATGGTACGGTCCATAACCCTAGACACCCACCTGAATGACCCAGATACTAAGGAGAAGTCCTAATGTAATGGTACGGTCCATAACCCTAGACACCCACCTGAATGACCCAGATACTAAGGAGAAGTCCTAATGTGAATGACCCAGATACTAAGGAGAAGTCCTACGGTCCATAACCCTAGACACCCACCTGAATGACCCAGATACTAAGGAGAAGTCCTAATGTAATGGTACGGTCCATAACCCTAGACACCCACCTGAATGACCCAGATACTAAGGAGAAGTCCTAATGTAATGGTACGGTCCATAACCCTAGACACCCACCTGAATGACCCAGATACTAAGGAGAAGTCCTAATGTAATGGTACGGTCCATAACCCTAGACACCCACCTGAATGACCCAGATACTAAGGAGAAGTCCTAATGTAATGGTACGGTCCATAACCCTAGACACCCACCTGAATGACCCAGATACTAAGGAGAAGTCCTAATGTAATGGTACGGTCCATAACCCTAGACACCCACCTGAATGACCCAGATACTAAGGAGAAGTCCTAATGTAATGGTACGGTCCATAACCCTAGACACCCACCTGAATGACCCAGATACTAAGGAGAAGTCCTAATGTAATGGTACGGTCCATAACCCTAGACACCCACCTGAATGACCCAGATACTCCTAATGGGTCCAGAACCCACCTGAATCCCAGATACTAAGGAGAAGTGTAATGGTACGGTCCATAACCCTAGACACCCACCTGAATGACCCAGATACTAAGGAGAAGTCCTAATGTAATGGTACGGTCCATAACCCTAGACACCCACCTGAATGACCCAGATACTAAGGAGAAGTCCTAATGTAATGGTACGGTCCATAACCCTAGACACCCACCTGAATGACCCAGATACTAAGGTGAAGTCCTAATGTAATGGTACGGTCCATAACCCTAGACACCCACCTGAATGACCCAGATGGAGAAGTCTCACGGTCCATAACCCTAGACACCCACCTGAATGACCCAGATACTAAGGAGAAGTCCTAATGTAATGGTACGGTCCATAACCCTAGACACCCACCTGAATGACCCAGATACTAAGGAGAAGTCCTAATGTAATGGTACGGTCCATAACCCTAGACAACCACCTGAATGACCCAGATACTAAGTAGAAGTCCCTAACTGTTTTATGGGCCTGCTGTCAGCAGTCTGTATGCAGACAAAATGATGGTCAGAGACCAAGAGCAGCACTGCTCCCTCAAGATGCTGAGCTGAGGGTTGGTCCTGTAAAGTCAAAGCCTCCTAAAGGGAGAGCATAATACACAAGGACATTCTCAAAGCTGCTAATGAGAACCTTGACGACCTTGTACCTATCCGGTGGGGATTCCGGTGGGGATTCCGGTGGGGTGCCCCCACCCAGGCAGTGGCAGTGCTGGCAACACTAGTAAACCATGGGGAGGGGGTCACACTCGGACATTCAGAGAGGGGGCAAATTATTGTGACCCTGGTGGCACAAAATCAAAAGTCTGACTGCGTGGAGATGCTTGGGAATATGGTCAGTACGGGGGACTGTATTGTGGGTGTTTCAGGGTGTTTCAGGGAATATGGTCACTACGGGGGACTGTGTTGTGGGTGTTTCAGGGTAGAGGTGTATATTTGACCTCCATCATCTAGGATGTGACAATGGTTCATAAAATCTCTCAATTTCTGCCCATTGTTTTTGCGCGGTCTTGCAGACCTTCTCATGCAGCTTGCAACAGTAAGTGCATTTGTAAATCAAGACCTTTCTTGAGTTGGGCTCTGGGATGGTGTCACGCCCTGACCTGAGTATTCTTTGTCTTCTTTATTGTTTTGGTTAGGTCAGGGTGTGACATGGGTGATGTATGTGTTTTTGTACTGTCTAGGGGGGTTTGTAGGGTTATGGGGTTGTTTACCATCTAGGTGTTTATGGTTGCCTAGATTGGTTCTCAATTAGAGGCAGCTGTTTATCGTCGTCTCTGATTGGGAACCATATTTAGGCAGCCATCTTCTTTGGGTATTTTGTGGGTTATTGTCCATGTGATGCTGCATGTTTGCACTCAGTATTTATAGCGGTCACGGTCGTTTTGATTTGTTTGTTTGTTCAGTGTACTTTGTGTTTGTTTGTTTGTTCAGTGTACTTCGTGTTGGTTTGTTCAGTGTACTTCGTGTTTGTTTGTTTGTTCAGTGTACTTCGTGTTTGTTTGTTTGTTTGTTTGTTCAGTGTACTTCGTGTTTGTTTGTTTGTTTGTTCAGTGTACTTCGTGTTTGTTTGTTTGTTTGTTCAGTGTACTTCGTGTTTGTTTGTTTGTTTGTTCAGTGTACTTCGTGTTTGTTTGTTTGTTTGTTCAGTGTACTTCGTGTTTGTTTGTTTGTTTGTTCAGTGTACTTCGTGTTTGTTTGTTTGTTCAGTGTACTTCGTGTTTGTTTGTTTGTTCAGTGTACTTCGTGTTTGTTTGTTTGTTCAGTGTACTTCGTTTGTTTGTTTGTTCAGTGTACTGTTTGTTTGTTCAGTGTTTGTTTGTTTGTTCAGTGTACTGTTTGTTTTGTTCAGTGTTTGTTTTCATCGATCATTAAAAGGACGTATTCACATCACGCTGCGCTTTGGTCTCCTCACTACGACGTTCGTGACAGATGGTTGGACTAGGAACCGGAAGGTTGCAAGTTCAAACCCCCGAGATGACAAAGTACTACTCTGTCGTTCTGCCCCTGAACAGGCAGTTAACCACTGTTCCTAGGCCGTCATTGAAAATAAGAATTTGTTCTTAACTGACTTGCCTAGTTAAATAAAGGTCAATTAAATGGTGCAACTGTTGAGAATGGGAGTTTATGGTTGTGTGGGGGAAGGGTTGAGTGTGTGTGGGTGT
This sequence comes from Oncorhynchus nerka, assembly GCF_034236695.1. Lineage (NCBI taxonomy): Eukaryota > Metazoa > Chordata > Actinopteri > Salmoniformes > Salmonidae > Oncorhynchus > Oncorhynchus nerka. Next base: position 209,186 of record NW_027040428.1, read on the forward strand.
GTATCCCATCCCTGTTGAGAATGGGAGTTTATGGTTGTGTGGGGGAAGGGTTGAGTGTGTGTGGGTGTGTGTGTATCCCACCACTGTTGAGAATGGGAGTTTATGGTTGTGTGGGGGGGGTTGAGTGTGTGTGGGTGTGTAGGAGAATGTTGAGTGAGTGTGTGGGTGTGTGTGTATCCCACCACTGTTGAGAATGGGAGTTTATGGTTGTGTGGGGGAAGGGTTGAGTGTGTGTGGGTGTGTGTGTATCCCACTCACTGTTGAGAATGGGAGTTTATGGTTGTGTGGGGGGGAAGGGTTGAGTGTGTGTGGGTGTGTGTGTATCCCACCACTGTTGAGAATGGGAGTTTATGGTTGTGTGGGGGAAGGGTTGAGTGTGTGTGGGTGTGTGAGAATGTATCCCACCACTGTTGAGAAGGAGTAAAATATGTTAGGGACAATAGAGGATGATCCACAGCTATATATAATACAAATCGAGGTGAGGGCGATGGAAATGAATTTGGCAGTTGATCTACTTCAATTCGGTAAATGGCACTGTGTGCTCTTTAAGAAGGATGGATCCCAGTCTGTTCAGGGCTATGGGATGAGGGGGTCAGAGGTGGTCTGCCCGGCATTGGGATGACGGCCCAGCTCGGGATGAGGAGGGCGTTTAGCGGGTGGAATGGTGGGGACCAATTGGAAGTTTACTTAGTAGCACAGCAAAGATCATGGTACAGCTACAGTATATAGACACTCCATCATCATGTTACTTTCTAATGGTACGTTTACAAACATAGATTTTGATAAATAGAATTGAAAGTTGTGTCTCATTATGGGAAGTGGTGAAATAAGTATAGCCAGTTACAATTGTAATGGCCTAGCAGGTAATAAGAGAAGACAGTATTTACCTGGCTAAAAGAGAAGGAATATAATATCTATTGTTTACAGGAAACTCATTCATCAATTTTAAATTAAGTTTTGTAGAAAAGGTACTGGGGGGAATGAAATATATTTCTCCCAGGGGTCAAAGAACTTCAAAAGGGGTGATTACATTCATTAACAGTCATTTTGATCCAAATGTGCAAATTGTCCAAACAGATCATCAAGGTAGATGGATTATTTAAAAATGTTATTAGACAATAAACAGATATGGCTTATTAACCGATATGCTCCAAATAATGATGATCCAAGCTTCTTTGAAAATATATTTAAGAATTGATCAACTCTACAAGCAACACTAGACTCTATTATTATGGTGGAGGATTTTAATATGGTTTTAAATAGCTCTATGGACCAGAAAGGAAATCACACTACAAACTATCACCATCAGGCACTTAAGGACATCATGAATGTCATTAATTAGTGGATATATGGAGGCTTAAATACCCTGACCTAGTGAGAGATACATGGAGGTTTAATACCCTGACCTAGTGAGAGATACATGGAGGTTTAATACCCTGACCTAGTGAGAGATACATGGAGGTTTAATACCCTGACCTAGTGAGATATACATGGAGGAGGTTTAATACCCTGACCTAGTGAGAGATACATGGAGGTTTAATACCCTGACCTAGTGAGAGATACATGGAGGTTTAATACCCTGACCTAGTGAGAGATACATGGAGGTTTAATACACCTGTGAGATATACATGGAGGTTTAATACCCTAGTGACATGGAGGTTTAATACCCTGAGTGAGATATACATGGAGGAGGTTTAATACCTAGAAAGTGATGGAGATACTGACCTAGTGAGAGATACATGGAGGTTTAATACCCTGACCTAGTGAGAGATACATGGAGGAGGTTTAATACCCTGACCTAGTGAGAGATACATGGAGGAGGTTTAATACCCTGACCTGTGAGAGATACATGGAGGTTTAATGAGATACCCTGACCTAGTGACCTAGTGAGGAATACATGGAGGTTTAATACCCTGACCTAGTGAGAGATACATGGAGGAGGTTTAATACCCTGACCTAGTGAGAGATACATGGAGGAGGTTTAATACCCTGACCTAGTGAGAGATACATGGAGGTTTAATACCCTGACCTAGTGAGAGATACATGGAGGTTTAATACCCTGACCTAGTGAGAGATACATGGAGGTTTAATACCCTGACCTAGTGAGAGATACATGGAGGTTTAATACCCTGACCTAGTGAGAGATACATGGAGGTTTAATACCCTGACCTGGAGAGATACATGGAGGTTTAATACCTGACCTAGTGAGAGAGATACCTACCTAGTGAGAGATACATGGAGGAGGTTTAATACCCTGACCTAGTGAGAGATACATGGAGGAGATACATGGAGGTTTAATACCCTGACCTAGTGAGAGATACATGGAGGAGGTTTAATACCCTGACCTAGTGAGAGATGGAGGAGGTTTAATACATGGAGGAGGTGGAGGAGGCTAATACCCTGACCTAGTGAGAGATACATGGAGGAGGTTTAATACCCATGGAGGTTTAATACCTGAGTGAGAGATACATGGAGGTTTAATACCCTGACCTAGTGAGAGATACATGGAGGTTTAATACCCTGACCTAGTGAGAGATACATGGAGGAGTTTAATACCCTGACCTAGTGAGAGATACATGGAGGAGGTTTAATACCCTGACCTAGTGAGAGATACATGGAGGAGGTTTAATACCTGACCTAGTGAGAGATACCCTGACCTAGTGAGGATACATGGAGGTTTAATACCCTGACCTAGTGAGAGATACATGGAGGAGGTTTAATACCCTGACCTAGTGAGAGATACATGGAGGTTTAATACCCTGACCTAGTGAGAGATACATAAGGTTTAATACCCTAGTGAGAGATACTGGACCTAGTGAGAGATACATGGAGGAGGAGGTTTAATACCCTGACCTAGTGAGAGATACATGGAGGTTTAATACCTGACCTAGTGAGAGATACATGGAGAGGTAGTTAATACCCTGACCTAGTGAGAGATACATGGAGGAGGTTTAATACCCTGACCTAGTGAGAGATACATGGAGGAGGTTTAATACCCTGACCTAGTGAGAGATACATGGAGGTTTAATACCCTGACCTAGTGAGAGATACATGGAGGTTTAATACCCTGACCTAGTGAGAGATACATGGAGGTTTAATACCTTGACCTAGTGAGAGATACATGGAGGAGGTTTAATACCCTGACCTAGTGAGAGATACATGGAGATACATGAGGTTTAATACCCTGACCTAGTGAGAGATACATGGAGGAGGTTTAATACCCTGACCTAGTGAGAGATACATGGAGGAGGTTTAATACCCTGACCTAGTGAGAGATACATGGAGGAGGTTTAATACCCTGACCTAGTGAGAGATACATGGAGGAGGTTTAATACCCTGACCTAGTGAGAGATACATGGAGGTTTAATACCCTGACCTAGTGAGAGATACATGGAGGAGGTTTAATACCCTGACCTAGTGAGAGATACATGGAGGAGGTTTAATACCCTGACCTAGTGAGAGATACATGGAGGAGGCTTAATCAAGCTAGCTGGTACGCCTTGACTACTTTCTTATGCCATTCTCTCTCTGGCACCAGAAGTTTAAAAAGTGTTGATAGGGGACAGAATGCGGTCGGATCATCACATAATTGGCATAAATATATATGACTCTTACAGAATGTCCCCGTGGGCGAGGATATAGGAAATATAATCAAAGCCTACTGGAGGATAACTTGTTTAGAACTGACTTTTTCCGACATAAGATAAGTACAGCAGATCTCCTTATTGTATGGGACACTTTTAAATGTGCCTTTAGAGGCCATGCAATTCAGTACTCATAAAACAAAAACAATTTAGATCAAAAGAGTCCATATTAACAAAGGAAATGGAAGGACTAACAGTGCAGTTAGATAGCAATACAAACGGTACCATAGAGGCACAGAATAAGTTAGAGGAAGAAACAAAAAGAAATGGAGGAACTTATTAAAGAAAGATCCAGTGTAATAGATTATAAAAATAAAGCCAACTGGATGGAATATGGGGAAAAATGCACCAAATTCTTTTTCTATCTTCAATATAGAAATGCTACCAAACAAAATGTATTAAAACTGGTTACAAATGATGGAGTCACGCATGATTCACCAAATGATATTTTGAAAGAGGAAGTAAAGTACTTTTAGAATATGTTTTCATTTCAGGCTCCTCCATCTCCACTAACTGAAACTAATATTAACATCTGCACAGAAAGACTCAGGTGAAGAGGCCAAATTACAGAGGAGGAACTGCTTGATGCAATTAAAGCCTTTAAGGCTGGGAAAACTCAGGGCTGGATGACAAACCAGTGGAAGTAAACAAACCTGTTTTTGATATACTCAGAGAACCATTATTAGCATGTTTTCACCACTCCTATAGAAATGGTAGATTATCAGACGCAAACAGAAGGTCTGATATCATTATTACTGAAACAGGACCCGAGTGGGTTATATAAAGATCCAGTCCATTTAAAAAATGGAGACATCTTACACTTCAGTGTTGTGATGCAAAAATCCTAGCAAAATGCTTGGCGCATAGAATTAAACAAGTATTGTCAGATATTATTCATCAGACAGGTTTTTAACATGGACGATACATTGGAGATAATATAAGACAAGTACTGGAAACAATAGAACACTATAAATACCGGGGACCAGGCCTGGTTTTCATAGCTGATTTCGAAAAGGCTTTTGATAAAGTACGACTGGAGTTTATATATTAAATGCCTAGAATATTTCAATTTAGGGGAATCTCTTATAAAATGGGTTAAAGTTATGTATAGTAAATAATGGCTACATCTCAGAAAGTTTTAAACTATCTTGAGGAGTAAAACAAGGTTGTCCACTATCGGCATATCTGTTTATTATTGCCATCGAAATGTTAGCTATTAAGATTAGATCAAAGATAATATTAAAGGGTTAGAAATCAAGTGGCCTAAAAACTAAGGTGTCATTGTACGCTGATGATTCATGTTTTCATTTAAAACCACAATTGGAGTCTCTCCACGGCCTCTTAGAGGATCTAGATACTTTTGCTATCCTCTCTGGATTAAAACCAAATTATGATAAGTGATACTATATTACGTATTGGATCACAAAAAAATTCACATTTTACATTACCATGTAGTTGACCAATTAAATGGTCTGACGGAGATGTAGACAGACTCGGTACACAAAATCACAAAAGAAAGAAATGATCTCACTCCAATACATTTTTATAGAAAGTTAGCAAAAATAGATACGATATTGCTACCATGGGAAGGAAAATACCTGTCTATTTCTGGAAAAATCACCCTGATTAACTCTTTAGTCATATCACAGTTGACCTATTTGCTTATGGTTTTGCCTACACCCAGTGACCTGCTTTTTAAATTATAGGAACATAACATTTTCAATTTGATTTGGAACGGCAAGCCAGATAAAATTAAAAGGGCCCTGGTGACATCTATCCAACCAGAGTACCCCTGGTGACATCTATCCAATCAGGGTACCCCTGGTGACATCTATCCAACCAGAGTACCCCTGGTGACCCCAACTGGTGACATCTATCAACCAGAGTACCCTGGTGACATCTATCCAACCAGAGTACCCTGGTGACATCTATCAACCAGAGTACCCCTGGTGACATCTATCCAACCAGAGTACCCCTGGTACCTATCCTACCAGAGTGACATCTATCCAACCAGAGTACCCTCTATCCAACCACAGAGTACCCCTGGGTGACATCTATCCAATCAGAGTACCCCTGGTGACATCTATCCAATCAGAGTACCCCTGGTGACATCTATCCAATCAGAGTACCCCTGACCTATCAGAGTGACAGCTCTATCAGAGTACAAACCTACTTATTGAGACCCTGGTGACATCTTTCCAATCAGATGCCTAGCTGGAGTACCCCCTGAATATCGGGGTGTCTTAGTGTGTTTCAGCAGCCATATTGGAAATACTATATCCAAAACCAGCAAACCTGCTTATTGAGACGTGCCCTAGCTGAGTGGGAAACAGTGGCTCTATATCCAAACCTACTTATTGAGACATGCCCTAGCTGGAGTGGGAAACAGTGGCTCTATATCCAAACCATGCCCTAGCTGAGTATGGCTCTATATCCAAACCTACTTATTGAGACATGCCCTAGCTGAGTGGGAAACAGAGGCTCTATATCCAAACCTACTTATTGAGACATGCCCTAGCTGGTGGGAAACAGTGGCTCTATATCCAAACCTACTTATTGAGCATGCCCTAGCTGAGTGGGAAACAGTGGCTCTATATCCAAACCTACTTATTGAGACGTGCCTAGCTGAGTGGGAAACAGTGGCTCTATATCCAAACCTACTTATTGAGAAACAGTGGCTCTATATCCAAACCTACTTATTGAGACATGCCCTAGTGGGAATAGAGGCTGAGACATGTGGGAAACAGTGGCTCTATATCCAAACCTACTTATTGAGACGTGCCCTAGCTGAGTGGGAAACAGTGGCTCTATATCCAAACCTATATCCAGCTGAGTGGGAAACCTACTTATTGAGACGTGCCCTAGCTGGCTGAGGAAACAGTGGCTCTATATCCAAACCTACTTATTGAGACGTGCCCTAGCTGAGTGGGAAACAGTGGCTCTATATCCAAACCTACTTATTGAGACATGCCTCGACATCTATATCCAAACCTACTTATTGAGACGTGCCCTAGCTGAGTGGGAAACAGTGGCTCTATACAAACTATTAAAATAAATGCCCTAGCTGAGTGGGAAACATGATGTGAATATGATCCAAACCTACTTATTGAGATATTAGCTGAGTGGGAAACAGTGGCTCTATATCAAACCTGACTTATGAGACATGCCCCTAGCTGGAATGATTTAACAGAGGCTCTATATATAAAAGCCTACTTAAAATACGTGCCTAGCTGGTGGACTATCAAGAGCAGCGTGAATATGAAACGCTCATATTATTAGAACTGTTACCAGGCACCTGCAAAAAGAAAGGTAGCTCAGATGTGGTGATAAAGTATGCCCTAGCTGATAAAGATAGCTTCAGATGTGGTGAATGAAGTATGATCTATTACAGATAAAGATAGCTCAGATGTGGTGATTAAGTATGCCCTAGACAGATAAAGATAGCTCAGATGTGGTGATGAAGTAATGCTCTAGACAGATAAAGATAGCTCTTATGGGCACTGCAAAGAAAGGTGAGGATAAAGTATGCCTAGACAGATAAAGATAGCTCAGATGTGGTGATAAAGTATGCTCTAGACAGATAAAGATAGCTCAGATGTGGTGATAAAGTATGCTCTAGACAGATAAAGATAGCTCAGATGTGGTGATGAAGTATGCTCTAGACAGATAAAGATAGCAGATGCTCAGATATGTGATAAAGTATGCCCTAGACAGATAAAGGTAGCTCAGATGTGGGTGATAAAGTATGCTCTAGACAGATAAAGATAGCTCAGATGTGGTGATGAAGTATGCTCTAGACAGATAAAGATAGCTCAGATGTGGTGATGAAGTATGCTCTAGACAGATAAAGATAGCTCAGATGCTCAGATATGGTGATAGCCCTCAGATGATGGTGGTGATAAAGTATGCTCTAGACAGATAAAGATAGCTCAGATGTGGTGATAAAGTATGCCCTAGACAGATAAAGATAGCTCAAGATGTGGTGATAAAGTATGCTCTAGACAGATAAAGATAGCTCAGATGTGGTGATGAAGTATGCCCTAGACAGATAAAAGATAGCTCTCAGATGTGGTATAAAGTATGCTCAGATGTGGTGATAAAGTATGCTCTAGACAGATAAAGATAGCTCAGATGTGGTGATAAAGTATGCTCAGACAGATAAAGATAGCTCAGATGATAAAGTATGCTCTAGACAGATAAAGATAGCTCAGATGTGGTGATGAAGTGATAGACAGATATGCTCTAGACCCTAGACAGATAAAGGTAGCTCAGATGTGGTGATAAAGTATGCTCTAGACAGATAAAGATAGCTCAGATGTGGTGATAAAGTATGCTGGTGATAAAGTATGCTCTAGACAGATAAAGATAGCTCAGATATGGTGATGAAGTATGCCCTAGACAGATAAAGATAGCTCAGATGTGGTGATGAAGTATGCCCTAGACAGATAAAGGTAGCTCAGATGTGGTGATGAGTATGCTCTAGACAGATAAAGATAGCTCAGATGTGGTGATAAAGTATGCTCTAGACAGATAAAGATAGCTCAGATGTGGTGATAAAGTATGCCCTAGACAGATAAAGATAGCTCAGATGTGGTGATGAACAGATAAAGATAGCTCAGATGGGTGATGAAGTATTCTAGACAGATAAAGATAGCTCAGATGGGTGATAAAGTATGCTCTAGACAGATAAAGATAGCTAAAGAAGTATGCCCTAGACAGATAAAGATAGCTCAGATGTGGTGATAAAGTATGCCCTAGACAGATAAAAGATAGCGTCAGATGTGGTGATGAAGTATGCCCCTAGACAGATAAAGGTAGCTCAGATGTGGTGATAAAGTATGCTCTAGACAGATAAAGATAGCTCAGATGTGGTGATGAAGTATGCCCTAGACAGATAAAGATAGCTCTCAGATGTGGTGATAAAGTATGCCCTAGACAGACATGCACAGATGTGAATAAAGATAGCTCAGATGCGGTGGTGAAAGTATGCCCTAGACAGATAAAGATAAATGGTGATAAAGCTCAGATGTGGCTCAGATGTGGTGATAAAGTATGCTCTAGACAGATAAAGGTAGCTCAGATGTGGTGATGAAGTATGCCTTAGACAGATAAAGGTAGCTCAGATGTGGATAAAGATAGCTCAATGTGGTGATGCTCTAGACAGATAAAGATAGCTCAGATGTGGTGATAAAGTATGCTCTAGACAGATAAAGATAGCTCAGATGTGGTGATGAAGTATGCCCTAGACAGATAAAGATAGCTCAGATGTGGTGATGAAGTATGCCCTAGACAGATCAAGTATGCACAGATGTGATGATAAAGATAGCTCAGATGCGCAGATATGGTGATAAAGTATGCCCTAGACAGATAAAGATAGCTCAGATGTGGTGATGAAGTATGCCCTAGACAGATAAAGGTAGCTCAGATGTGGTGATGAAGTATGCACTAGACAGATAAAGATAGCTCAGATGTGGTGATAAAGTATGCTCTAGACAGATAAAGATAGCCTGCCCTGTATTAAGATAAAGAGGCAGATGTGGTGATGAAGTATGCCCTAGGACAGATAAAGATAGCTCAGATGTGGTGATGAAGTATGCCCTAGACAGATAAAGATAGCTCAGATGTGGTGATAAAGTATGCCCTAGACAGATAAAAGATAGCTCAGATGTGGTGATGAAGTATGCCCTAGACAGATAAAGATAGCTCAGATGTGGTGATAAAGTATGCCCTAGACAGATAAAGATAGCTCAGATGTGGTGATGAAGTATGCCCTAGACAGATAAAGATAGCTCAGATGTGGTGATAAAGTATGCTCTAGACAGATAAAGATAGCTCAGATGTGGTGATGAAGTATGCCCTAGACAGATAAAGATAGCTCAGATGTGGTGATAAAGTATGCCCTAGACAGATCAAGTATGCACAGATGTGATGATAAAGATAGCTCAGATGCGCAGATATGGTGATAAAGTATGCCCTAGACAGATAAAGATAGCTCAGATGTGGTGATAAAGTATGCCCTAGACAGATAAAGTATGCACAGATGTGATGATAAAGTATGCTCTAGACAGATAAAGGTAGCTCAGATGTGGTGATGAAGTATGCTATAACTCTGTGGCGAGACAGATAAAGATAGCTCATGTGGTGATAAAGAAGACAGATAAAGATGCTCCAGACAGATAAAGATAGCTCAGATGTGGTGATGAAGTATGCCCTAGACAGATAAAGATAGCTCAGATGTGATGACAGATAAAGGTAGCTCAGATGTGATGAAAAGATAGCTCAGATAAAGATAGCGTTGGTGATATGGTGATAGCTCAGATGTGGTGATGAAGTATGCCCTAGGACAGATAAAGATAGCTCAGATGTGGTGATAAAGTATGCCCTAGACAGATAAAGGTAGCAGATAAAGATAGCAGATGTGGTGATAAAGATAAAGATAGCCCTAGACAGATATAGCTCAAGATGAGCTCAGATAAAGATAGCTGATGTGGTGATAAAGTATGCCTAGACAGATAGATAGCTCAGATGTGGTGATGAAGTATGCCCTAGACAGATAAAGATAGGCTCAGATGTGGTGATGAAGTATGCCCTAGACAGATAAAGGTAGCTCAGATATAAAGTATGCTCTAGACAGATAAAGATAGCTCAGATGTGGTGATGAAGTATGCTCCTAGACAGATAAAGATAGCTCAGATGTGGTGATAAAGTATGCTCTAGACAGATAAAGATAGCTCAGATGTGGTGATAAAGTATGCCCTAGACGCAGATCAATGTATGCACAGATAAAGATAGATGATAAAGATAGCTCAGATGTGTGATAAAGTATGCTCTAGACAGATAAAGATAGCATGGTGATAAAGTATGCCCTAGACAGATAAAGATAGCTCAGATGTGGTGATAAAGTATGCAGATAAAGTATGCACAGATGTGATGATAAAGTATGCTCAGATGTGCGAAAGTGCCTTCTGAATGTTCACAGGAAACCTGGACGGCAGCCATTTAATTAAAATGTCCACCCTGGTCGACTGACCGGCTTCCAGACTGCCTCCAGTCTGTAACATGTTCCTCAAGGTATCCTGTATTAGTGTACCACGTTTGATACTTATATCATAAAATGGAACAATTATTTCAACTATCCGCTGGACTCCAGTAGACAGCTCATCAGAGAGCGAGATCGCACAGCAGTGACTAAGGTGAGGGTCCTACGGCACAGTACGGCGCACACACACTAGAGCCTTCCCAGGTATGCATTATAAGCCCGAGCCCTACCCACAACGTTTAGGCCCTGCTCTAACCCAGTCCCGATTGCTTCTTCCAAATTGAAAGGCCCGAAACCAGAAATACCTTCCTCTATCAGCAAATCCATTAGCTGCTCCTCTGTCTGTCACTCTCTCCCAGCACGCAGCTCGCTCTGCTCATGGCGGCTCTGAGTCTCCATGGCAACGGCTCCGCTTGGGCTGCTCTGCTCAATGAAGAGACACGAGAGAGCAGAGAGCTGTTCGCTACCGTTGGTCACTCTAAACGCCGACAAAAACTACAGGAACGCAACTCTTTTCTGTGACATCATTTCTCCTGTCCTCTATTTGACGAGGTTGAAGCACTTCGGACACCATGTTATATGACCTTAAATATGACCTTAGAACGTAGTAAATGGCTCCGCCTCAAAATGTTAGTGATGCCCCGACCCAGCCCGTACCCTAGTTAGTGATACCCAGACCCAGCCCGTACCCTAGTTAGTGATACCCAGACCCAGCCCGTACCCTAGTTAGTGATACCCAGACCCAGCCCGTACCCTAGTTAGTGATACCCCGACCCAGCCCGTACCCTAGTTAGTGATACACCGACCCAGCCCGTACCCTAGTTAGTGATACCCGACCCAGCCCGCACCCTAGTTAGTGATACCCGGACCCAGCCCGCACCCTAGTTAGTGATACTCGACCCAGCCCGCACCCCTGAGTGATACCCGACGCAGCCCGTACCCTCAGTTCTTGATACCTGGACCCAGCCTGTACCCTAGTTAGTGATACCCCAGACCCTACCCTAGTTCTGATACCCCGACCCAGCCCGTACCCTAGTTAGTGATACCCAGACCCAGTCCGTACCCCTAGTTAGTGATACCCAGACCCAGTCCGTACCCTAGGTAGTGATACCCAGACCCAGCCCGTACCCTAGTTAGTGATACCCCGGACCCAGCCTGTACCCCGACCCTAGTTAGCCCGGACCCAGTTAGTGATACCCGACCCTACCCTAGTTCTTGATACCCGGACCCAGCCCGTACCCTAGTTAGTGATACCCGTTGTCTGCACCCAGTCCGTGTACCCTAGTTAGTGATACCCGACCCAGTCCGTGACCCTAGGTAGTGATACCCCGACCCAGTCCGCACCCTAGTTAGTGATACCCAGACCCAGTCCGTACCCCAGTTAGTGATACCCAGACCCAGCCCGTACCCTAGTTAGTGATACCCAGACCCAGCCCGAATACCCTAGTTCTTGATACACCGGACCCAGCCCGTACCCTAGTTAGTGATACCCCACCCAGTCCGTACCCTAGTTAGTGATACCCCCCAGTCCGTACCCTAGGTAGTGATACCAGACCCAGTCCGCACCCTAGGTAGTGATACCCAGACCCAGTCCGTACCCAGCCCCAGTCCGTATCCTAGTTAGTGATACCTCGACCCAGCCCGTACCCTAGTTAGTGATACCCAGACCCAGCCCGTACCCTAGTTAGTGATACCCGGACCCAGCCCGTACTTCTAGTTAGTGATACCCAGACCCCGTACCCTAGTTAGTGATACCCGGACCCAGCCTGTACCCAGCCCGACCTACCCTAGTTCTTGATACCCGGACCCAGTCCGTACTTAGTTAGTGATACCCCTGACCCAGTCCGTACCCTAGTTAGTGATACCCGACCCAGTCCGTACCCTAGGTAGTGATACCCAGACCCAGTCCGTACCCTAGGTAGTGATACCCAGACCCAGTCCGTATCCTAGTTAGTGATACCCCACCGACCCAGCCCGTAATCCCTAGTTAGTGATACCCCGACCCAGCCCGTACCCTAGTTAGTGATACCCGACCCAGCCCGTACCTAGTTAGTGATACCCCGACCCAGCCCGTTCCCTAGTTAGTGATACCCCGACCCAGCCCGTACCCTAGTTAGTGATACCCCCCAGCCCGTACCCTAGTTAGTGATACCCCGACCCAGCCCGTCCCTAGTTAGTGATACCCGACCCAGCCCGTACCCTAGTTAGTGATACCCCGACCCAGTCCTAGTTCTAGTGATACCCCCCAGCCCGCACTCTAGTTAGTGATACCCCGGACCCAGCCCGTACCCTAGTTAGTGATACCCCGACCCAGTCCGTACCCTAGTTAGTGATACCCGGGACCTGCCCGTACCTAGTTAGTGATACCCGACCCAGCCCGTACCCTAGTTAGTGATACCCGGCCCGCACGCAGCCCCCGTACCCTGGTTAGTGATACCCGACCCAGCCCGTTCCCTGGTTAGAGATACCCCGACCCAGCCCGTTCCCTAGTTAGTGAAGCCCAGCCCGTACCCTAGTTAGTGAAGCCCGACCCAGCCCGTACCCTAGTTAGTGATACCCGGACGCAGCCCGTACCCTGGTTAGTGATACCCGGACCCAGCCCGTTCCCTAGTTAGTAATACCCGACCCAGCCCGTTCCCTAGTTAGTAATACCCCGACCCAGCCCGTTCCCTAGTTAGTAATACCCCCCACCCAGCCCGTTCCCTAGTTAGTAATACCCCGACCCAGCCCGTTCCCTAGTTAGTGAAGCCCCGACCCAGGCCGTACCCTGGTTAGAGATGCCCACCCAGCCCGTACCCTGGTTAGTGATACCCGGACCCAGCCCGTACCCTAGTTATTGATAAAAAAAGGCAGGCTCTACACCTCTTACACTGCCCCTAACCTGTTCATGGACTATCATGTCTGGACTCATCACCTCTTACACTGTTCACATGGACTCATCACCTCTTACACTGTTCACATGGACTCATCACCTCTTACTCATCACCTCTTACACTGTTCCCATGGACTCATCACCTCTTACTGTTCACATGGACTCATCACCTCTTACTGTTCACATGGACTCATCACACTGGACTCATCACCTCTTTACTGTTCACACTGTTCACATGGACTCATCACCTCTTACACTGTTCACATGGACTCATCATCACCTGTTCTTACACTGTTCATCACACCTCTTACACTGTTCACATGGACTCATCACCTCACTTACACTGTTCACATGGACTCATCACCTCTTACTGTTCACCTGGACTCATCACATGTTCACATGGACTCATCACCTCTTGTTCACTGTTCACATGGACTCATCACCTCTTACTGTTCACATGGACTCATCACCTCTTACTGTTCACCATGGACTCATCACCTCTTACTGTTCACATGGACTCATGGACTCATCACCTCTTACACTGTTCCCACACAAACCCCTCTGCGGGACGCTGCTCCAGTTGTGTGCGTCACCAGTCATTACCAGTGCAGGCTACATGCTGGTGTATCATACTAACACACACAGACAACACCATATAACATGTGCGTGTGGATGCACATAAGTAGGTGGACTTATTTTCCCTTTTGTACTTTAACTATTTGCAAATAAATTACATTTGAAATGTCTTTATTCTTTTGGAACTTCTTTGAGTGTAATGTTTTCTGTTCAATTGTATTGTTTATTTCACTTTGGTTTATTATCTAGTTTACTTGCTTTGGCAATGTCAACATATGCTTCCCATTCCAATAAAGCCCTTAACTTGAATAAATTGAAATGATTTGAGAGAGCGAGACAGCACGAGCGAGAGAGAGAGAGAGAGCACAGGAGCGAGAGAGAGAGAGAGAACAGGAGCGAGAGAGAGAGAGAGAGAGCACAGGAGCGAGAGAGAGAGCACAGGAGCGAGAGAGAGAGAGAGAGAGAGAGCACAGGAGCGAGAGAGAGAGAGAGAGAGAGCACAGGAGCGAGAGAGAGAGAGAGAGAGAGAGCACAGGAGCGAGAGAGAGAGAGAGAGAGCACAGGAGCGAGAGAGAGAGAGAGAGAGCACAGGAGCGAGAGAGAGAGAGAGAGAGAGAGCACAGGAGCGAGCGCAAGAGGAGGAGTACTTGAGGTTAATAAATATTGACAGTGAATCATCTTCCCTGACAGGGTCGCAGGTGGCTCTCTGAGGATTTAACACACTGGAGAGAAGACACACTAAAACCCAAATAAAGCTTAACGAACCCTCAAAACAAAGTTTGAGGTCCTTTAAGAAAAATACCCCCCCCATCTCCTCCCTCTCTCCTCCTTTTTCTACCAGTCCTTAATTAATGACATTCTCCCGCTATCTTCACCTGTTCTCTTTTACATCTGCCACTGATTTGATACGCAGAGTTCATTCATCCCTCAGTCTCTCCTTTCATCCCTCCCTCCATCTCTCCTTTCATCCCTCCCTCAGTCTCTCCTTTCATCCCTCCCTCCTCCATCCCATCCCTCCGTCTCTCCTCCCCTCCGTCTCTCCTTTCATCCCTCCCTCCGTCTCTCCCTTTCATCCCTCCCTCCATCTCTTTCATCCCTCCCTCCATCTCTTTCATCCCTCCCTCCCTCCGTCTCTCCTTTCATCCCTCCCTCCGTCTCTCCTTTCATCCCTCCCTCAGTCTCTCCTTTCATCCGTCTCTCCTTTCATCCCTCCCTCCTCCTTTCATCCGCCTCTCCTTTCATCCCTCCCTCCGTCTCCCCTTTCATCCCTCCCCTCCATCTCTCCTTTCATCCCTCCCTCCATCTCTCCTTTCATCCCTCCCTCCGTCTCTCCTTTCATCCCTCCCTCCCTCCCCGTCTCTCCTTTCATCCGTCTCTCCTTTCATCCCTCCTCAGTCTCCTTTCATCCCTCCCTCAGTCTCTCCTTTCATCCCTCCCCCTCAGTCTCTCCTTTCATCCTCCCCTCAGTCTCTCCTTTCATCCCTCCCCTCCCCGTCTCTCCTTTCATCCCTCTCTCCTTTCATCCCT
This sequence comes from Oncorhynchus nerka, assembly GCF_034236695.1. Taxonomy (NCBI): domain Eukaryota; kingdom Metazoa; phylum Chordata; class Actinopteri; order Salmoniformes; family Salmonidae; genus Oncorhynchus; species Oncorhynchus nerka. The sequence goes on from NW_027040428.1 coordinate 224,844, forward strand.
CCCTCCGTCTCTCCTTTCATCCCTCCCTCCTTTCATCCCTCCCTCAGTCTCTCCTTTCATCCCTCCCTCTGTCTCTCATTTCATCCCTCCCTCCTTCTCTTTCATCCTCCCTCCATCTCTCCTTTCATCCTTCCCTCCATCTCTCTTTCATCCCTCCCACCTCTCTCCTTTCATCCATCTCTCCCTCCCCATCTCTCCTTTCATCACTCCCTCCATCTCTCCTTTCATCACTCCCTCCATCTCTCCTTTCATCACTCCCTCCATCTCTCCTTTCATCCCTCCATCTCTCTTTCATCTCTCTCCTCTAATTCTCTAACCCTCACATATCCCTCATAACTCTTCTCCCTCTGATATCCACCTGTGTTACAGACATCTCTTCATACGTAACAGACATAACTAGTCTCTGATCATATACCCTAACGTAACAGACATAACTAGTCTCTGATCATATAACCTAACATACATAACTAGTCTCTGATCATATAACCTAATGTAGCAGACATCACTAGTCTCTGATCATATACCCTAACCTAACAGACATAACTAGTCTCTGATCATATAACCTAACATACATAACTAGTCTCTGATCATATAACCTAATGTAGCAGACATAACTAGTCTCTGATCATATACCCTAACGTAGCAGACATAACTAGTCTCTAAATTAGTCTAGTCTCTATTAATATACACACGTACCCGTATGTATGTATTAATATACACACGTACCAGTATGTAACCGCTTGGCCACCTTGTCGGTTCGGTGATTGGTTACTGGCCCAACACTCTAACCGCTTGGTCACCTTGTCGGTTCGGTGATTGGTTACTGGTCCAACACTAACCGCTTGGCCACCTTGTCGGTTCGGTGATTGGTTACTGGCCCAACACTCTAACCGCTTGGTCACCTTGTCGGTTCGGTGATTGGTTACTGGCCCAACGTCCTAACCGCCTGGTCACCTTGTGTGTTTGTACCTTAAACAGTAGAGAGTCGTCCATGTGTTCAGCGTAGACAGAGGTCAGCCTGTACTGGTTCTCAGTAGTGATGTCTATCTGATAGCCGGTCAGAACATAACACACCGTCCTGAACTCCTGAATCTTCCTCTGGAACACCTGGCAACAACACAGATACAACACTGGTTCACAATAGTCTCTCCGTCACTCACTCTCCGTCCGTCACTCACTCACTCACACTCTCCGTCCGTCACTCATCAGAAGAGATGAGGCAGAGCAGAGAGAGAGGGATGAGGCAGAGCAGAGAGAGAGGGATGAGGCAGAGAGAGAGGGATGAGGCAGAGAGAGAGAGAGATGAGGCAGAGGAGAGAGAGAGATGAGGCAGAGGAGAGAGAGAGATGAGGCAGAGGAGAGAGATGAGGCAGAGGAGAGAGAGAGATGAGGTAGAGGAGAGAGAGAGATGAGGTAGAGGAGAGAGAGAGATGAGGTAGAGGAGAGAGAGAGATGAGGTAGAGGAGAGAGAGAGATGAGGTAGAGGAGAGAGAGGGATGAGGTAGAGGAGAGAGAGAGATGAGGTAGAGGAGAGAGAGAGATGAGGTAGAGGAGAGAGAGGGATGAGGTAGAGGAGAGAGAGGGATGAGAGAGGAGAGAGAGAATAGGTAGAGGAGAGATGGATGAGGTAGAGGAGAGAGAGATGAGGTACAGGAGAGAGAGGGATGAGAGAGGAGAGAGAGATGAGGTAGAGGAGAGAGAGAGAGAATAGGTAGGGGAGAGATGGATAAGGTAGAGGAGAGAGAGATGAGGTAGAGGAGAGAGAGATGAGGTAGAGGAGAGAGAGAGATGAGGTAGAGGAGAGAGAGAGATGAGGTAGAGGAGAGAGAGAGATGAGGTAGAGGGGAGAGAGGGATGAGAGAGGAGAGAGATGAGGTAGAGGAGAGAGAGATGAGGTAGAGGAGAGAGAGGGATGAGGTAGAGGAGAGAGAGGGATGAGGTAGAGGAGAGAGGTAGAGGAGAGATGAGGTAGAGAGATGAGGTAGAGGAGAGAGAGGGATGAGGTAGAGGACAGATGAGGTAGAGGAGAGATGAGGTAGAGGAGAGATGAGGTAGAGGAGAGAGGTAGAGGAGAGAGAGAGAGATGAGGTAGAGAGAGAGAGAGAGAGATGAGGTAGAGGAGAGAGAGAATAGGTAGAGGAGAGAGAGATGAGGGATGAGGTAGAGGAGAGAGAGGGATGAGGTAGAGGAGAGAGAGGGATGAGGTAGAGGAGAGAGAGGGATGAGGTAGAGGAGAGAGAGGTAGAGGAGAGAGGTAGAGGAGAGAGGGATGAGGTAGAGGAGAGAGGTAGAGGAGAGAGGGGGATGAGGCAGAGGAGAGAGGGATGAGGCAGAGAGAGAGGGATGAGGCAGAGAGAGAGGGATGAGGCAGAGCAGAGAGAGGGATGAGGCAGAGCAGAGAGAGAGGGATGAGGCAGAGCAGAGAGAGAGGGATGAGGCAGAGCAGAGAGAGAGATGAGGAGAGAGGAGAGAGAGAGAGATGAGGAAGAGGAGAGAGAGAGATGAGGTAGAGGAGAGAGAGAGATGAGGTAGAGGAGAGAGAGAGAGAGATGAGGTAGAGGAGAGAGAGAGAGATGAGGTAGAGGAGAGAGGTAGAGGAGAGAGGGATGAGGTAGAGGAGAGAGATGAGGTAGAGAGAGAGAGAGGTAGGAGAGAGAGAGATGAGGTAGAGGAGAGAGAGGATGAGGTAGAGGAGAGAGAGAGATGAGAGGTAGAGGAGAGAGGTAGAGGAGGAGAGATGGATGGGAGAGAGATGAGGTAGGAGAGAGAGAGAATGAGGAGGAGAGATGGATGAGGTAGAGGAGAGAGAGAGATGAGGTAGAGGAGAGAGGATGAGGTAGAGGAGAGAGAGAGAGAGATGAGGTAGAGGAGAGAGATGAGGTAGAGGAGAGATGAGATGAGGTAGAGAGAGAGATGAGGTAGAGGAGAGATGAGGTAGAGGAGAGAGAGAGAGAGAGATGAGGTAGAGAGGAGAGAGATGAGGTAGAGGAGATGAGGTAGAGGAGAGATGAGGTAGAGGAGAGAGGGAGGGAGAGAGGGAGAGATGAGGTAGAGAGAGAGAGATGAGGTAGAGGAGAGAGATGAGGGATGAGGTAGAGGAGAGAGAGGGATGAGGTAGAGGAGAGAGAGGAGATGAGGTAGAGGAGAGAGGGAGAGAGGTAGAGGAGATGAGGTAGAGGAGGATGAGGTAGAGAGATGAGGTAGAGAGGAGAGAGAGATGAGAGAGAGGATGAGGTAGAGGAGAGAGGATGAGGTAGAGGAGAGAGAGGGATGAGGAGAGGTAGAGGAGAGAGAGATGAGGTAGAGGAGAGAGAGAGAGAGGAGGGATGAGGTAGAGAGAGGGATGAGGTAGAGGAGAGAGAGAGATGAGGTAGGAGAGAGAGAGAGAGAGAGATGAGGTAGAGGAGAGAGAGGAGAGGATGAGGTAGAGAGAGATGAGGTAGGGAGAGAGGATAGGAGAGAGAGAGGATGAGGTAGAGGAGAGAGAGAGATGAGGTAGAGAGAGAGGATGAGGTAGAGGAGAGAGAGAGAGATGAGGTAGAGAGAGAGGATGAGGTAGAGAGAGGATGAGGTAGAGGAGAGATGAGGTAGAGGAGAGAGAGGGATGAGGTAGAGGAGAGAGGGATGAGGTAGAGAGAGAGATGAGGTAGAGGAGAGAGAGATGAGGTAGAGGAGAGAGAGGGATGAGGTAGAGGAGAGAGAGATGAGGTAGAGGAGAGAGAGGGATGAGGTAGAGGAGAGAGGGATGAGGTAGAGAGAGAGAGAGAGGGATGAGGTAGAGGAGAGAGAGGGATGAGGTAGAGGAGAGAGAGAGAGAGGAGAGGAGAGAGAGATGAGGTAGAGGAGAGAGAGAGATGAGGTAGAGGAGAGAGAGAGATGAGGTAGAGGAGAGAGAGAGATGAGGTAGAGGAGAGAGGATGAGGTAGAGGAGAGAGGGATGTAGAGAGAGAGATGAGGTAGAGGAGAGATGGGGATGAGGTAGAGGAGAGAGAGGATGAGGTAGAGGGAGAGAGAGGGATGAGGTAGAGAGAGAGAGATGAGGTAGAGGAGAGAGAGATGAGGTAGAGGAGAGAGAGAGAGAATAGGTAGGGGAGAGATGGATGAGGTAGAGGAGAGAGAGATGAGGTAGAGGAGAGAGGGATGAGGTAGAGGAGAGAGAGATGAGGTAGAGGAGAGAGAGATGAGGTAGAGGAGAGAGAGATGAGGTAGAGGAGAGAGAGGGATGAGGTAGAGGAGAGAGAGAGATGAGGTAGAGGAGAGAGAGGGAGAGGAGAGAGAGAGAGATGAGGTAGAGGGAGAGAGAGGTAGAGGAGAGAGGTAGAGAGAGAGAGATGAGGTGAGGAGAGAGAGAGATGAGGTAGAGGAGAGAGAGGATGAGGTAGAGGAGAGATGAGATGAGGTAGAGGAGAGAGGATGAGGTAGAGGAGAGAGAGGATGAGGAGAGCAGAGAGAGAGAGAGGATGAGAGAGAGAGAGAGGATGAGGTAGAGGAGAGAGAGAGATGAGGTAGAGGAGAGAGAGATGAGGTAGAGGAGAGAGAGAGAGATGAGGGTAGAGGAGAGAGAGAGAGATGAGGTAGAGGAGAGAGAGAGGTAGAGGAGAGAGAGAGATGAGGTAGAGAGAGAGAGATGAGGATGAGGAGAGGAGAGAGGATATGAGGTAGAGGAGAGAGAGGGATGAGGTAGAGGAGGAGAGATGAGGTAGAGAGATGGATGAGGTAGAGAGAGAGGGATGAGGTAGAGGAGAGAGAGATGAGGTAGAGGAGAGATGATGAGGTAGAGAGATGAGAGAGGAGAGATGAGGTAGAGGAGAGAGATGAGAGAGGAGAGAGAGGTAGAGGAGAGAGAGAGAGAGATGAGGTAGAGGAGAGAGAGATGAGGTAGAGGAGAGAGAGATGAGATGAGGGAGAGAGAGAGGAGATGAGGTAGAGGAGAGAGAGATGAGGTAGAGGAGAGAGAGAGATGAGGGAGAGAGAGATGAGGTGATGGAGAGAGATGAGGTAGAGGAGGTAGAGAGAGAGATGAGGTAGAGAGATGAGAGAGATGAGGTAGAGGAGAGAGAGATGAGGTAGAGGAGAGAGGGATGAGGTAGAGGTAGAGAGAGAGATGAGGTGAGAGAGAGAGAGAGAGGATGAGGTAGAGGAGAGAGGTGAGGTAGAGAGAGATGAGGTAGAGGAGAGAGAGATGAGGTAGAGGAGAGAGGGATGAGGTATGAGGTAGAGGAGAGAGAGGGATGAGGTAGAGGAGAGAGAGAGATGAGGTAGAGGAGAGAGAGGGATGAGGTAGAGGAGAGAGATGAGGTAGAGAGGAGAGAGATGAGGTAGAGGAGAGAGAGAGATGATGTAGAGAGAGAGATGAGGTAGAGGAGAGATGAGGTAGAGGAGAGATGAGAGAGAGAGAGAGGTAGAGGGAGAGAGGAGAGAGAGAGAGATGAGGTAGAGGAGAGAGAGAGAGATGAGGTAGAGGAGAGAGAGAGAGAGATGAGGTAGAGGAGAGAGAGGGATGAGGTAGAGGAGAGAGAGGATGAGGTAGAGGAGAGAGAGAGATGAGGAGGAGAGAGAGAGGGATGAGGTAGAGGAGAGAGATGAGGTAGAGGAGAGGAGAGAGAGAGGATGAGGTAGAGGAGAGAGAGAGAGGAGATGAGGAGGAGAGGAGAGAGGATGAGGCAGAGAGGGATGAGGGTAGAGGTAGAGAGAGAGATGAGGCAGAGCAGAGAGAGAGGGGGATGAGGCAGAGCAGAGAGAGAGGGATGAGGTAGAGCAGAGAGAGGAGGAGATGAGGCAGAGGAGAGAGAGAGAGATGAGGTAGAGAGGAGAGAGAGAGATGAGGTAGGGAGAGAGAGAGAGAGAGGTAGCTGAGAGAGGAGAGAGATGAGGTAGAGGAGAGAGAGAGATGAGGTAGAGAGAGAGAGAGATGAGGTAGAGGAGAGAGAGAGGATGAGGCAGAGGAGAGATGAGGTGGAGGAGAGAGAGAGAGATGAGGTAGAGGAGAGATGGATGAGGTAGAGGAGAGAGATGAGGTAGAGGAGAGAGGGATGAGGGATGAGAGAGAGGAGAGAGAGAGATGAGGCAGAGGAGAGAGAGAGGGATGAGGTAGAGGAGAGATGGATGAGGTAGAGGAGAGAGATGAGGTAGAGGAGAGAGATAATGGGTAGAGGAGAGAGAGATGAGGTAGAGGAGAGAGAGATGAGGTAGAGGGAGAGGATGAGGTAGAGGAGAGAGAGGGATGAGGCAGAGGAGAGAGGGGATGAGGATGAGGCAGAGAGAGAGGGATGAGGCAGAGCAGAGAGAGGTAGAGGGATGAGGCAGAGGTAGAGAGAGAGAGATGAGGCAGAGAGAGAGAGAGATGAGGCAGAGAGAGAGATGAGGTAGAGGAGAGAGAGAGATGAGGTAGAGGGAGAGAGAGAGAGATGAGGTAGAGGAGAGAGAGATGAGGTAGAGGAGAGAGAGAGGATGAGGTAGAGGAGAGAGAGAGAGGATGAGGAGAGAGGAGGAGAGGAGAGAGATGGATGAGGTAGAGGAGAGAGGATGAGGTAGAGAGAGAGAGAGATGAGGTAGAGGAGAGGAGAGAGAGAGATGAGGTAGAGGAGAGAGAGAGATGAGGTAGAGGAGAGAGAGAGAGATGAGGTAGAGGAGAGATGAGGTAGAGGAGAGATGAGGTAGAGGAGAGAGAGAGAGATGAGGTAGAGGAGAGAGAGATGAGGTAGAGGAGAGAGAGATGAGGTAGAGAGAGAGAGAGGATGAGGGAGAGAGAGAGAGATGAGGTAGAGGAGAGATGAGGTATGAGGAGGGAGAGAGGGATGAGGTAGAGGAGAGAGGAGAGAGAGAGAGATGAGGTAGAGGAGAGATGAGGTAGAGGAGAGAGAGAGAGATAGAGGAGAGAGAGAGATGAGGTAGAGGAGAGAGAGAGAGATGAGGTAGAGGAGAGAGAGAGAGATGAGGTAGAGGAGAGAGAGGATGAGGTAGAGGAGAGAGAGAGATGAGGTAGAGGAGAGATGAGAGAGAGAGTAGAGAGAGGAGAGAGAGATGAGGTAGAGGAGAGATGAGATGAGGTAGAGGAGAGAGAGAGATGGAGGAGGATGAGAGGAGAGAGATGAGGTAGAGGGAGAGAGAGGGATGAGGTAGAGGAGAGAGAGGATGAGGGAGAGAGAGAGATGAGGTAGAGGAGAGAGATGAGGTAGAGGAGAGAGAGGATGAGGTAGAGGAGAGAGAGAGAGATGAGATGAGGCAGAGGAGAGAGAGGGATGAGGTAGAGGAGAGATGAGGTAGAGAGAGATGAGGTAGAGGAGAGGTAGAGAGAGATGAGGAGAGGAGAGAGAGAGAGATGAGGTAGAGGAGAGAGATGAGGTAGAGGAGAGAGAGAGATGAGGTAGAGGAGAGAGAGAGAGATGAGGTAGAGGAGAGAGAGAGATGAGGTAGAGGAGAGAGAGAGATGAGGTAGAGGAGAGAGATGAGGTAGAGGAGAGAGAGAGAGATGAGGTAGAGGAGAGAGAGAGAGAGAGAGGAGAGAGAGAGAGAGGGATGAGGTAGAGGAGAGAGAGAGGTGAGGTAGAGAGAGAGAGATGAGGTAGAGGAGAGAGGGATGAGGTAGAGAGAGATGAGAGAGATGAGGTAGAGGAGAGAGAGAGATGAGGTAGAGGAGAGAGAGATGAGGTAGAGGAGAGAGAGATGAGGTAGAGGAGAGAGAGATGAGGTAGAGGAGAGAGAGAGAGATGAGGTAGAGGAGAGAGATGAGGTAGAGGAGAGAGAGAGGATGAGGTAGAGGAGAGAGTGAGGTAGAGGAGAGAGAGAGAGATGAGGTAGAGGAGAGAGAGGATGAGGTAGAGGAGAGAGAGGGATGAGGTAGAGGAGAGATGAGAGAGAGATGAGGTAGAGGAGGAGAGAGAGATGAGGTAGAGGAGAGAGAGATGAGGTAGAGGAGAGAGATGAGGTAGAGGAGAGAGAGAGAGAATGAGGGAGAGAGAGAGGATGAGGTAGAGAGAGAGGGATGAGGTAGAGGAGAGAGGGATGAGGTAGAGGAGAGAGAGATGAGGTAGAGGAGAGAGAGAGATGAGGTAGAGGAGAGAGAGATGAGGTAGAGGAGAGAGAGGGATGAGGTAGAGGAGAGAGAGATGAGGTAGAGGAGAGGAGAGATGAGGTAGAGAGAGAGATGAGGTAGAGGATGAGGTAGAGGAGAGAGAGATGAGGTAGAGGAGAGATGGAGGTAGAGGAGAGATGAGGTAGAGGAGGATGAGGTAGAGGAGAGATGAGAGAGAGAGAGGTAGAGGAGAGAGGGGATGAGAGTAGAGAGAGATGAGGTAGAGGAGAGAGAGGAGATGAGGAGAGAGAGGAGAGAGAGAGAGATGAGGTAGAGGAGAGAGAGAGGATGAGGTAGAGGAGAGAGAGAGGATGAGGTAGAGGAGAGAGAGGGATGAGGTAGAGGAGAGAGATGAGGTAGAGGAGAGAGAGAGATGAGGTAGAGGAGAGAGAGGGATGAGGTAGAGGAGAGAGAGGGATGAGGTAGAGGAGAGATGAGAGAGAGAGGATGAGGTAGAGGAGAGAGAGAGATGAGAGTAGAGGAGAGAGAGATGAGGAGAGGAGAGAGAGGAGAGAGATAGAGGAGAGAGAGATGAGGTAGAGGAGAGAGGTATGGGAGAGGAGAGAGGGATGAGGTAGAGAGAGAGAGGGTAGAGGAGAGAGAGATGAGGTAGAGGCAGAGAGATGAGGTAGAGGAGAGAGGAGATGAGGGGAGAGGAGAGAGAGATGAGGTAGAGGAGAGAGAGAGAGAGGGATGAGAGAGGAGAGAGAGATGAGGTAGAGGGAGAGGATGAGGTAGAGAGAGAGGGATGAGGTAGAGGAGAGAGAGAGATGAGGTAGAGGAGAGAGAGGATGAGGTAGAGGAGAGAGAGGATGAGGTAGAGAGAGAGGATGAGGTAGAGGAGAGAGAGAGAGATGAGAGAGGAGAGAGGAGAGGTAGATGAGAGAGAGGAGATAGGTAGAGGAGAGAGATGAGGTAGAGGAGAGAGAGAGATGAGGTAGAGGGAGAGAGATGAGGTAGAGGAGAGAGAGAGATGAGGAGGTAGAGGAGAGAGAGAGATGAGGTAGAGAGGAGATGAGGTAGAGGAGAGAGAGATGAGGTAGAGGAGAGAGAGGATGAGGTAGAGGAGAGAGAGGTAGAGGAGAGAGGATGAGGTAGAGGAGAGAGAGGATGAGGTAGAGGAGAGAGATGAGGTAGAGGGAGAGAGAGAGGATGAGGGAGAGGTAGAGGAGAGATGAGGTAGAGAGAGAGAGAGGATGAGGTAGAGGAGAGAGAGAGATGAGGTAGAGGAGAGAGATGAGGTAGAGGAGAGAGAGAGATGAGGTAGAGGAGAGAGAGAGAGATGAGGTAGAGGAGAGAGGAGAGATGAGGTAGAGGAGAGAGGAGAGAGGAGATGAGGTAGAGGAGATGAGGTAGAGGAGAGAGAGATGAGGTAGAGGAGAGAGAGAGGAGAGAGAGTAGAGGGAGAGGTAGAGGAGAGAGAGATGAGGTAGAGGAGAGAGGTAGAGGAGAGATGAGGTAGAGGAGAGAGGGATGAGGTAGAGGAGAGATGAGGTAGAGGAGAGAGGGATGAGGTAGAGGAGAGATGAGGTAGAGGAGAGATGAGGTAGAGGAGAGAGGTAGAGGAGAGAGGTAGAGGAGAGAGAGAGATGAGGTAGAGGAGAGAGAGAGATGAGGTAGAGGAGAGAGAGGGATGAGAGAGGAGAGAGAGAGAGATGAGGTAGAGGAGAGAGAGAGAGAGATGAGGTAGAGGAGAGAGATGAGGTAGAGGAGAGAGAGGGGAGAGGTAGAGGAGAGAGAGGGATGAGGTAGAGGAGAGAGGGATGAGGTAGAGGAGAGAGAGGGATGAGGTAGAGGAGAGAGGGATGAGGTAGAGGAGAGAGGGAGGGAGAGGTAGAGGAGAGAGAGGGATGAGGTAGAGGAGAGAGGGATGAGGCAGAGCAGAGAGAGAGAGGGATGAGGCAGAGCAGAGAGAGAGGGATGAGGCAGAGCAGAGAGAGAGATGAGGTAGAGGAGAGAGAGAGATGAGGCAGAGGAGAGAGAGGGATGAGGTAGAGGAGAGAGATAGAGGAGAGAGAGGGATGAGGCAGAGGAGAGAGAGGGGTGAGGCAGAGGAGAGAGGGATGAGGCAGAGGAGAGAGGGATGAGGCAGAGGAGAGAGATGAGGTAGAGGAGAGAGAGATGAGGTAGAGGAGAGAGAGATGAGGTAGAGGAGAGAGAGATGAGGTAGAGGAGAGAGAGATGAGGTAGAGGGATGAGGTAGAGGAGAGAGGGATGAGGTAGAGGAGAGAGGGATGAGGTAGAGGAGAGATGAGGTAGAGGAGAGAGATGAGGTAGAGGAGAGAGATGAGGTAGAGGAGAGAGATGAGGTAGAGGAGAGAGAGAGAGATGAGGTAGAGGACAGAGAGAGATGAGGTAGAGGAGAGAGAGGGATGAGGTAGAGGAGAGAGGTAGAGGAGAGAGGGATGAGGTAGAGGAGAGAGAGGGATGAGGTAGAGGAGAGAGGGATGAGGTAGAGGATGAGGTAGAGGAGAGAGGATGAGGTAGAGGAGAGAGAGGGATGAGGTAAAGGAGAGAGGGATGAGGTAGAGGAGAGAGGGATGAGGTAGAGGAGAGAGGTAGAGGAGAGAGAGGGATGAGGTAGAGGAGAGAGAGGGATGAGGTAGAGGAGAGAGGGATGAGGTAGAGGAGCGAGAGATGAGGTAGAGGAGAGAGAGGGATGAGGTAGAGGAGAGAGAGATGAGGTAGAGGAGAGAGAGATGAGGTAGAGGAGAGAGGGATGAGGTAGAGGAGAGAGGGATGAGGTAGAGGAGAGAGGGATGAGGTAGAGGAGAGATGAGGTAGAGGAGAGGAATAAGATGTGTAGGAAGAAGAAGGGGGATAAAACATGTTTATTTTCTATGTAATACAACATTCCACACCTCCTTCAACCGCTGGTTCTTCAGTTCAGCTGTTTCCATCTGTTTACGCAGATCTAAAACACAGAACAGTCGTGTTAAGCCGCATGTAGAACACAGAACAGTCGTGTTAAGCCGCATGTAGAACACAGAACAGTCCCTTAACGTTAAAGAACAGGGCTCCGGGCAGCCGAGCGGAAATGGAGGAAAACTCGCCTCCCTGCGGACCTGGCATCCTTTCACTCCCTCCTCTCTACATTTTCCTCTTCTGTCTCTGCTGCTAAAGCCACTTTCTACCACTCTAAATTCCAAGCATCTGCCTCTAACCCTAGGAAGCTCTTTGCCACCTTCTCCTCCCTCCTGAATCCTCCTCCCCCTCCCCCCCCTCCTCCCTCTCTGCAGATGACTTCGTCAACCATTTTGAAAAGAAGGTCGACGACATCCGATCCTCGTTTGCTAAGTCAAACGACACCGCTGGTTCTGCTCACACTGCCCTACCCTGTGCTCTGACCTCTTTCTCCCCTCTCTCTCCAGATGAAATCTCGCGTCTTGTGACGGCCGACCGCCCAACAACCTGCCCGCTTGACCCTATCCCTCCTCTCTTCTCCAGACCATTTCCGGAGACCTTCTCCCTTACCTCACCTCGCTCATCAACTCATCCCTGACCGCTGGCTACGTCCCTTCCGTCTTCAAGAGAGCGAGAGTTGCACCCCTTCTGAAAAAACCTACACTCGATCCCTCCGATGTCAACAACTACAGACCAGTATCCCTTCTTTCTTTTCTCTCCAAAACTCTTGAACGTGCCGTCCTTGGCCAGCTCTCCCGCTATCTCTCTCAGAATGACCTTCTTGATCCAAATCAGTCAGGTTTCAAGACTAGTCATTCAACTGAGACTGCTCCTCTCTGTATCACGGAGGCGCTCCGCACTGCTAAAGCTAACTCTCTCTCCTCTGCTCTCATCCTTCTAGACCTATCGGCTGCCTTCGATACTGTGAACCATCAGATCCTCCTCTACACCCTCTCCGAGTTGGGCATCTCCGGCGCGGCCCACGCTTGGATTGCGTCCTACCTGACAGGTCGATCCTACCAGGTGGCGTGGCGAGAATCCGTCTCCACACCACGTGCTCTCACCACTGGTGTCCCCCAGGGCTCTGTTCTAGGCCCTCTCCTATTCTCGCTATACACCAAGTCACTTGGCTCTGTCATAACCTCACATGGTCTCTCCTATCATTGCTATGCAGACGACACACAATTAATCTTCTCCTTTCCCCTTCTGATGACCAGGTGGCGAATCGCATCTCTGCATGTCTGGCAGACATATCAGTGTGGATGACGGATCACCACCTCAAGCTGAACCTCGGCAAGATGGAGCTGCTCTTCCTCCCGGGGAAGGACTGCCCGTTCCATGATCTCGCCATCACGGTTGACAATTCCATTGTGTCCTCCTCCCAGAGCGCTAAGAACCTTGGCGTGATCCTGGACAACACCCTGTCGTTCTCAACTAACATCAAGGCGGTGGCCCGTTCCTGTAGATTCATGCTCTACAACATCCGCAGAGTACGACCCTGCCTCACACAGGAAGCGGCGCAGGTCCTAATCCAGGCACTTGTCATCTCCCGTCTGGATTACTGCAACTCGCTGTTGGCTGGGCTCCCTGCCTGTGCCATTAAACCCCTACAACTCATCCAGAACGCCGCAGCCCGTCTGGTGTTCAACCTTCCCAAGTTCTCTCACGTCACCCCGCTCCTCCGCTCCCTCCACTGGCTTCCAGTTGAAGCTCGCATCCGCTACAAGACCATGGTGCTTGCCTACGGAGCTGTGAGGGGAACGGCACCTCAGTACCTCCAGGCTCTGATCAGGCCCTACACCCAAACAAGGGCACTGCGTTCATCCACCTCTGGCCTGCTCGCCTCCCTACCACTGAGGAAGTACAGTTCCCGCTCAGCCCAGTCAAAACTGTTCGCTGCTCTGGCCCCCCAATGGTGGAACAAACTCCCTCACGACGCCAGGACAGCGGAGTCAATCACCACCTTCCGGAGACACCTGAAACCCCACCTCTTTAAGGAATACCTAGGATAGGATAAAGTAATCCTTCTCACCCCCCCCTTAAAAGATTTAGATGCACTATTGTAAAGTGGCTGTTCCACTGGATGTCATAAGGTGAACGCACCAATTTGTAAGTCGCTCTGGATAAGAGCGTCTGCTAAATGACTTAAATGTAAATGTAAATGTTAAACAGAGTCACTATGCAGTGACTAGGAGAGAGGAGACAAGAAGAGGGGAGGAGAGGAGAGGAGAGGAAGGAAAAGGAGAAGAGGCGGAGAGGAGAGAGGTGGAGGAGTGGTGAAGGAGAGAAGAGGTGGAGAGGAGAGAGGAGGTGGAGGAGAGAGGAGAGAAAAGGTGGAGGAGAGAAAAGGTGGAGGAGAGGAGAGAGGAGGTGGAGGAGAGGAGAGGGGAGGTGGGAGGAGAGGGGAGGTGGAGGAGAGAGGAGGTGGAGGAGAGGAGGTGGAGGAGAGGAGAGAAAAGGTGGAGGAGAGGAGAGTTGGAGGAGAAGAGAGGAGAGAAGAGAGGAGAAGAGGAGAGGGTGGAGACGAGGTAGAGGTGAGATGAGGTGAGGTGAAGAGAAGAGAAAAGAGGGTGGAGAAGAGGTGAAGGGGAGAGAGGTGGAGAGGAGAGGGGAGAGAAGTGGTGGAGAGGAGAGGGGAGAAGAGAGGAGAAGAGGAGAGGGTGGAGAAGAAGTGGAGAGGAGAGAGGTGGAGAGGAGAATAGACAGGAATAATTAGTTCAATTAAGTCTGAAATCAATTTGGGATAGCGACTTTCCAATTTAAACGACTTGATTTGCGAAGACAAAGGACGCGTCCAGAAAAAAGCACCATATTCCCCTTGTAGTACCCACAGGCTCCCAGGTCAAGAGGAGTGTACTATCTAGGGAACAGGGTAGCATCTGGAACACCATATTCCCCTTGTAGTACCCACAGGCTCCCAGGTCAAGAGGAGTGTACTATCTAGGGAACAGGGTAGCATCTGGAACGCCCCTCTCCAAGCCAGAGAAATGGGCCTGCCTGGAATCTGATCAATTATTGACACGACAGTGAATGTTCCATAGTTCAGAAGGAGTGGTGTGGGTCGAGTGGAGGCGGAACAGAGCCTAATGGAACAACTGAATGACTGTGTAATTAACGTCACATAATCACAACAATGAACAATGACACAGACACATCCAGCCGTTGACAGCGTGAGGGTAATTACATGCTTTATTCATAATGTGATACTCCTCACCCTCCAGATTACTCATAATCACGTCCCTGCTCCTCTCCTCTACTTCATCTCCTCCCTTGTCCTCCCTCCCTTCTCCTCTGTCCTCCCTTGTCTTCCCTCTCCTCCCTTGTCTTCCCCCTCTCCTTCCTCATCCTCCCTCTCTCCTTCCTCATCCTCCCTCTCTCCTCCCTTGTCTTCCCTCCTCCCTTGTCTTCCCTCTCCTCCCTATCTCCCCCTCTCCTCCCTTCTCCTCCCTTGTCCTCCCTCTCTCCTCCCTTGTCTTCCCTATCTCCCTCTCTCCTCCCTCTCTCTCTCTCTCCTTCCTCATCCTCCCCCTCTCCTCCCTTGTCTTGCCTCTCCTCCCTTGTCTTCCCTCTCCTCCCCTCTCCTCCTTCTCCTCCCTCTCTTCTCCCTTCTCCCTCTCCTCCCTTCCCCTCTCCTCCCTTGCCCTCCCTCTCCCCTCCTCCCTCTCTCCCTTGTCCTCCCTCTCTCCTCCCTTGTCCTCCCTCTCTCCTCCCTGTCCTCCCTCTCTCCTCCCTTGTCCTCCCTCTCCCTCCCTCCTCCCTCCTTCCCTCCTCCCTCCCTCTCTCCTCCCATGTCTTCCCTCTCTCCTCCCTTGTCCTCCCTTGTCCTCCCTCTCTCATCATCCCTCTCTCCTCCCTTGTCTTCCCTCTCTCCTCCATGTCTCCCCTCTCTCCTCCCTCTCTCTCTCTCTCTCTCTCCCTTCCTCATCCTCCCTCTCCTCCCTTGTCTTCCCTCTCTCCTCCCTCGCCCTCCCTCTCTCCCTTGTCCTCCCTCTCTCCCTTGTCCTCCCTCTCTCCTCCCTCGTCCTCCCTCTCTCCTCCCTCTCTCCTCCCTTGTCCTCCCTCTCTCCTCCCTTGTCCTCCCTCTCTCCTCCCTTGTCCTCCCTCTCTCCTCCCTTCTCCTCCCTCTCTCCTATTCTTCCCTCTCTCCTATTCTTCCCTCTCTCCTATTCTTCCCTCTCCACACTTTGCTTTGTTTCTCCTCTGTCTGTCCATTTCTCATTCTCTAGGTCCTCTCACGTTCCCTCTCCCTAAAACAGACCATTTCTGTGTTCAGTCTGTGTGTGTGTGTGTGTATAAAAACAGCCCATTTCTACAGTGAGTTTCAGTCTCTCTCCAGGGGTAACTAAAGCCGTGTTCACACTGCAGGCATTAATGCTCAAATCCGTTTTGGAATACCGACTGTCCAAACACCATGTTACAACCCACCAAAATCAGATGTGTGTGTTCACGCAGCAGTCATTGGCTGATACGGCTACGCTAGTTGTCATAGTAACGGCAGGCGTGCGAGCGGTGGTGGAGG
The DNA here is from genome assembly GCF_034236695.1 of Oncorhynchus nerka. Lineage (NCBI taxonomy): Eukaryota > Metazoa > Chordata > Actinopteri > Salmoniformes > Salmonidae > Oncorhynchus > Oncorhynchus nerka. The sequence continues at coordinate 240,341 of NW_027040428.1, forward strand.
CTGATTGGTGGTGGTGCTCGTGCTTCCTATCACTCAGAAGTTATGTAACAAGCTACGGTGACAACAACGCCTGCCATGTTTCCTCGTTGCTTTGAACGTTCAGAAGCGGTGTAAGAACACTTAAAGCCTCAAAGGAGTCCTCTCTGGATAGCCAGCCGCAGCAGTCCGCTAGCCAGCCAGCCAGCCGCAGCAGTCCACTAGCCAGCCACAGCAGTCCACCTAGCTAGCCACAGCAGTCCGCAAGCCAGCCACAGCAGTCCACTAGCCAGCCACAGCAGTCCACCTAGCTAGCCACAGCAGTCCGCAAGCCAGCCACAGCAGTCCACTAGCCAGCCACAGCAGTCCACCTAGCTAGCCACAGCAGTCCACCTAGCTAGCCACAGCAGTCCGCCAGCTAGCCACAGCAGTCCGCTAGCCAGCCACAGCAGTCCGCTAGCCAGCCACAGCAGTCCGCTAGCCAGCCACAGCAGTCCGCTAGCCAGCCACAGCAGTCCGCTAGCCAGCCACAGCAGTCCACCTAGCCACAGCAGTCCACTAGCTAGCCACAGCAGTCCACCAGCTAGCCACAGCAGTCCACCAGCTAGCCACAGCAGTCCACCAGCTAGCCACAGCAGTCCACTAGCTAGCCAGCCACAGCAGTCCGCTAGCTAGCCACAGCAGTCCACCAGCTAGCCACAGCAGTCCACTAGCTAGCCACAGCAGTCCACTAGCTAGCCACAGCAGTCCACCTAGCTAGCCACAGCAGTCCACTAGTTAGCCGCAGCAGTCCACCTAGCTAGCCGCAGCAGTCCACCTAGCTAGCCGCAGCAGTCCACCTAGCTAGCCGCAGCAGTCCACCTAGCCAGCCGCAGCAGTCCACCTAGCCAGCCGCAGCAGTCCACCTAGCTAGCCGCAGCAGTCCACCTAGCCAGCCGCAGCAGTCAGAGGTGGAGAGAGAGGAGAAATAGAAAGAAAGAGAAAGAATAGAGGTAGAGCGAGGGGCCGACGGTAGAGGGGCCGACGGTAGAGAGAGGGGCCGACGGTAGAGCGAGGGGCCGACGGGAGAGAGAGGGGCCGACGGGAGAGAGAGGGGCCGACGGGAGAGCGAGGGGCCGACGAGCGAGGGGCCGACGGGAGAGCGAGGGGCCGACGGGAGAGAGAGGGGCCGACGGTAGAGCGAGGGGCCGACGGGAGAGAGAGGGGCCGACGGGAGAGAGAGGGGCCGACGGGAGAGAGAGGGGCCGACGGGAGAGAGAGGGGCCGACGGGAGAGAGGGGCCGACGGGAGAGAGAGGGGCCGACGGGAGAGAGAGGGGCCGACGGGAGAGCGAGGGGCCGACGGGAGAGAGAGGGGCCGACGGTAGAGCGAGGGGCCGACGGTAGAGCGAGGGGCCGACGGTAGAGAGAGGGGCCGACGGTAGAGCGAGGGGCCGACGGGAGAGAGAGGGGCCGACGGGAGAGAGAGGGGCCGACGGGAGAGAGAGGGGCCGACGGGAGAGAGAGGGGCCGACGGGAGAGAGAGGGGCCGACGGGAGAGAGAGGGGCCGACGGGAGAGAGAGGGGCCGACGGGAGAGAGAGGGGCCGACGGGAGAGAGAGGGGGCGACGGGAGAGAGAGGGGGCGACGGGAGAGAGAGGGGGCGACGGGAGAGAGAGGGGCCGACGGTAGAGAGAGAGGATGACAAAGATGAAGGTAGAGAAAGAGGAAGAAGATCGAGAGCCTGAAGTAGAGGCTTGCCAGTTCTCCGGTATAAATAATGTTTTGTTTCTGCATAAACCCTTAATGAGAGAACAGCCCGTCACCAGTGAAAAGCTGTCAGTGAGCTGTGCGTTTCCTCACCCAGGACCTCCTGTGAGGGAGGCAGACTGAGGCTGGTCTCTCCTGCAGCAGCAGCAAGAGGGACAGCGCCCCCTGTCTGCACTGAGCGGAGGCGTTCCCTCAAACACTCCACTTCGGCCCTCAGCGCCTCCACTTCCTCCACACGCTGCTGTTTGGCCATGCTCGTAGGGTTCAGACTGAAGTGGAGGACTTTGGTTTTGACCGGATTGTAGTCTCCCTGGAGAGAGAGAGAGAGGTGGGAAGAGAGAGAGAGAGAGAGACGGGGAGAGAGAGAGAGACACGCTTTAGAAAAACACCAGAACTGAATCTTACTAGGACACTGGCTGGTCATCATTTTACATTCATTTTCATGACAATTCCACATGTTGAATCGGTTCTCTGTCTTCCTGGTGTCTCAGCCTTAACCTCCACTGTCTTCCCGGTGTCTCAGCCTTAACCTCCACTGTCTTCCCGGTGTCTCAGCCTTAACCTCCACTGTCTTCCCGGTGTCTCAGCCTTAACCTCCACTGTCTTCCCGGTGTCTCAGCCTTAACCTCCACTGTCTTCCCGGTGTCTCAGCCTTAACCTCCACTGTCTTCCCGGTGTCTCAGCCTTAACCTCCACTGTCTTCCCGGTGTCTCAGCCTTAACCTCCACTGTCTTCCCGGTGTCTCAGCCTTAACCTCCACTGTCTTCCCGGTGTCTCAGCCTTAACCTCCACTGTCTTCCCGGTGTCTCAGCCTTAACATCCACTGTCTTCCTGGTGTCTCAGCCTTAACCTCCACTGTCTTCCTGGTGTCTCAGCCTTAACCTCCACTGTCTTCCTGGTGTCTCAGCCTTAACCTCCCCTGTCTTCCTGGTGTCTCAGCCTTAACCTCCACTTCAAATAGTATTCATGTCCAGTATTGTAGGATAAACTAGGGAAGATTCTCCAAGACACAGACACATAGCAGTCAGACAGAGAGAGGGACAGACAGGCAAACAGAGAGAGAGGCATAGCAGACAGAGAGAGAGAGGCATAGCAGACAGAGAGAGAGAGGCATAGCAGACAGAGAGAGAGAGGCATAGCAGACAGAGAGAGAGGGGTATAGCAGACAGAGAGAGAGGGGTATAGCAGACAGAGAGAGAGGGGCATAGCAGACAGAGAGAGGGGCATAGCAGACAGAGAGAGAGGGGTATAGCAGACAGAGAGAGAGGGGTATAGCAGACAGAGTGAGAGGGGTATAGCAGACAGAGAGAGAGGGGTATAGCAGACAGAGAGAGAGGGGTATAGCAGACAGAGAGAGAGGGGTATAGCAGACAGAGAGAGAGGGGTATAGCAGACAGAGAGAGAGGGGTATAGCAGACAGAGAGAGGGGTATAGCAGACAGAGAGAGAGGGGTATAGCAGACAGAGAGAGAGGGTATAGCAGACAGAGAGAGGGGTATAGCAGACAGAGAGAGGGGTATAGCAGACAGAGAGAGGGGTATAGCAGACAGAGAGAGAGGGGTATAGCAGACAGAGAGAGGGGTAAAGCAGACAGAGAGAGAGAGAGGGGTATAGCAGACAGAGAGAGAGAGAGAGAGAGAGGGGTATAGCAGACAGAGAGAGAGAGAGAGAGGGGTATAGCAGACAGAGAGAGAGAGAGAGAGAGAGGTATAGCAGACAGAGAGAGAGAGGTATAGCAGACAGAGAGAGAGGTATAGCAGACAGAGAGAGAGGTGTAGCAGACAGAGATAGAGGTGTAGCAGACAGAGATAGAGGTGTAGCAGACAGAGATAGAGGTGTAGCAGACAGAGATAGAGGTGTAGCAGACAGAGATAGAGGTGTAGCAGACAGAGATAGAGGTATAGCAGACAGACAGAGCAAGAGGCATAGCAGACAGAGAAAGAGAGAGAACGAGAGCGAGAGAGACATAGCAGACAGAGAGAGAGGCATAGCAGAGAGAGAGAGAGAGAGAGAGAGGCATAGCAGAGAGAGAGAGAGAGAGAGGCATAGCAGAGAGAGAGAGAGGCATAGCAGACAGATCTCTCCGGTTCTAAAATACATGGGAGTCATTGCTTCATGGTTAATAGGGTTCTGCTTTTAATCCACTTTCACAGATGTCAACGCTTAAAGTGTGGTCTCAAAATACTCCCTCTCCCTTTCTCTCTCCCCCTCCTCTCTCCCCTCCCTCACCCCCCTGTCCTCTTCATGTTTACAGAGTAAATGAGTCCATCTCATCTTAAAAAGGTCCAACACAGAATTTTCTATCTCAATAATGAAATGCATTCTGGGTAACAGTTAAGAACCTTACCGTGATTATTTTCAATTAAAACTCTCATACAGAAACATAAATGTCTTCTCAGTCAAGGGCAAGACCGTATCTTTGACGACCCCGGGTCTTCAATACCTCCATCTCTCTCTCTGATTAGTGGCTAAATTCCATTTGATTTGTCCTGCAGCGCTGCCCAATACAGGAGAGGGGAATGAGGGTCGGAGGAAAGGACAGATGGAACCAGGCAGAACATCGAAGGACAAAGACAAGAAGAAGAACGCGACAAAGAGAAGTAGTCAATTGATGCTCATGTATTTTTGTATGTAGGTCCACACCTGTAGTGTTGAGTGTCTGTGGAACCACTCAACCACACTGACCAGGGCTGGAAGAGGACTGTCTGTGGAACCACTCAACCACACTGACCAGGGCTGGAAGAGGACTGTCTGTGGAACCACTCAACCACACTGACCAGGGCTGGAAGAGGACTGTCTGTGGAACCACTCAACCACACTGACCAGGGCTGGAAGAGGACTGTCTGTGGAACCACTCAACCACACTGACCAGGGCTGGAAGAGGACTGTCTGTGGAACCACTCAACCACACTGACCAGGGCTGGAAGAGGACTGTCTGTGGAACCACTCAACCACACTGACCAGGGCTGGAAGAGGACTGTCTGTGGAACCACTCAACCAGGGCTGGAAGAGGACTGTCTGTGGAACCACTCAACCAGGGCTGGAAGAGGACTGTCTGTGGAACCACTCAACCACACTGACCAGGGCTGGAAGAGGACTGTCTGTGGAACCACTCAACCACACTGACCTGGGCTGGAAGAGGACTGTCTGTGGAACCACTCAACCACACTGACCAGGGCTGGAAGAGGACTGAAACCGATGCCGGGACTATTTATATCGAGGAGACGGAACACTGATATATATTTCTCAAGACAGGATTCTAGAAGGTTCCGGAACGCAGGACCGGTGTTCCGGTCCAGTCAAGCACACAACTCTACTTCCCCTCTAGATTCTAAACTTACTATGTAAAAGCAGAACTTCCTAGTTTATCCAAGCCGGACACAGATGTAAAAAAACTGTCAAACCTGTGATACACTTGTCACAGGACAGAGCAGAGGTTAAAAATGCCCTTCTCTTTTAAACAGGGATATTACACCCCCCACCACACACACACAGAGACCTAACCCGAGCCTGACCCATTCATGGACAGACAGAAAGGGGGAGAGGAGAGGAGAGAGGGATCGCTAAGAGGGTGAATCATCGATAATATCACAACACGCTGTTCCTGTTCAGTCACTCCTATTCTAGGGAGGTCTGGTCTACAATATAAAACACTGTTCCTGTTTAGTCACTCCTATTCTAGGGA